>NC_054535.1:20976918-21166918 GCF_017654505.1 Polyodon spathula | reverse complement strand
TTTGTGGCAGGGCAGAAGAGAGCCCTGCACATAATTAAAGCGGGCAGGGCAAAGCCCTGCATATAAATAAATGTATTGGTGTATTCTTATTTAAAATAATGTATTGTAAATACTGTAGTATTTTATATTAACTTAAACAAGTGTGTTTTGTCTATTTAAAATTAGTGTTTGGATTAAACGTGATCTGGCAGAGGCGGTGTTAATAGCTTGTCTCTGCCTGACAGCTCGTCAGAATGTGGCTGGTGCCATCTATTGAATTATTGTTTGAGCATCTAATTATTGTTGGATGGTCACATGTATAAAAACCCTGAAAGATTCTATGTTCAGTGTGTGGGTGTTCAGAGGAGGGAAAGAGAGCGAGCAGAGAAAAGCAAAAGCAAAAGTAAAACAGACTGCATGGTAGGATCAGTGAAGGCTACTGCCCAGCCTGACCTACATGTTGTGTTTTGTGTTTGTGACCTGTTTTTGTTTAAACTTTTATTTTGCTCTGTGAGTGTTGTTTTTTTAGTAAAATATTTCATTTATTTTTGTTAATAAAAATGCACAAGAACACACCTTTCACCCGAGCACCTGCCTGTGTGTTGATTCTGTCAGCTAACTGGTCTGGGGACGTCAACCGTCGGCTATCCTGTAACACATGGTGGCAGGATGGGATTATAGCGCTTCCACGGACCCAGGCCAGAGCAGGTACTGCGGGTAACAGTTGTTTTTTTTAATTTTTTTTATTTTTGGAAATAGGGGAGGGGAGACATCTGCTGGAGGACAGCCACCTGAATATCCTCCTGGATTTCATCCAATTGAAGCCAGAAGTCCAGAGGAAGTTGATCACCAGTGGATATCGAGGGCTGATGGAAGCAGTGGAGAGAATAACCCAGGTCGTGGACTGGGTCTATGAGGAGCGAGAGAAGGAACCACTGCCATCCGCAGCGTCTGAGTGGGAGGACGATGAGGAGTGGTGCCCAAACTTCCTGCGTTATGAGCATGAGGACACAGACACAGACCTGGAGTGGGAGGAGCCCGAGCATCCATCGCCCAAGAGGGAGGAGCCTGAGCATCCATTGCCCAAGAGGGAGGAGCCCAAGCATCCATCGCCCAAGAGAGGGGAGGCCAAGCAAGGGGAAGCCCTCATGTCCAGAGCACAAGAAAAGAAATCCCAAGACTCCAGCGACAGTGGGAGAGCCGCTCCAGTCTCCAGTGACCAAGGTAGAACCGCAGCCCTCTCCGGTGACCGAGGGAGAGCCGCACCAATCTCCAGTGACCGAGGGAGAGCCTTATCAGTCTCCAGAGACAGAGGGAGACTACCTGCTGCTCCCGCCTCCACCACAAGAGGGAGACTACCTGCTGCTCCCACCATCACCACAAGAGGGAGACTATACACTCGTCCCGCCTCCAACAACAGGGTAAGATTACCTGCTGCTCCCCTGGCCACCAGTAGAGGAAGAGAACCTGATCTTTCCACCTCCACCAGCAGGGGAAAATTACTTGCTGCTCCCACCACCACCAGCAGAGGAAGATTGCTTGCTTTTTTCATCGCCAACAACAGAGGAAGATGACCTGCTGTCCGCTGCTGCTGTTGCCTCCTGAGGGTCCGCTGCTGATGTCACCTCCCGAGGGTCTGCACTAGCCGTCGCCTCCCGAGGGTCCGCTGCTGCCGTCACCTGTCCTGCACCGCCTGGGGCTGCCTGCTCACCACTGCCTGGGGATACCTGCTTGCCATCGCCTGGGGCGGCCCACTCGCCATCGCCTGGGGAGGCCTGTTCGCCATCTCCTGGAGATGCCTGTTCGCCATTGCCTCGGGATTCCAGTCCTCCATCTCCTGGGGATGCCAGTCCTCCATCGACTGGGGAGGTCAGCTTGCCCAGGGATGCCTGCTCATCACCGCCCGGGGATTTGTGGTGCCCACCAGCAGCTGCTGCTAGAAATACTGTGGCCAGATCCCCAGAAGAGGGATCTGCCAGCTACAAAGAAGGGGGAGGTCAGGAGACCACCTCCACCAGCAGCAGTTCGGCTGCCAGGATTGCCTTGGCCAGAGAAGCCAGCCTGTGCTCAGTCAGCCTGGCCGCTGCTAGTGTAGGCATGGAAGGAGGACCTTCCACCGTGGCCAACACCCATGGACCAATTGCTGCCCCTGTTGCTGGGCAAGAACATTAACCTAGACTTTTGGGACTTTGACGGGGGAGGGGGCTGTTGGGACCAGGTGTGCTGCACACAAGAGGCGGGGGGGTGTGAGAACATAAGAAAGTTAACAAAATGAGAGGAGGCCAGCCCATCTTGCTCATTTGGTTGTTATTACTTTATTGATCTCAGAATCTCAGGGTGTCAGCATCAACAAAACTACTGGGGAGTTGGTTCCAGACTCCTATGATTTTCTGTATAAAAATAGTGCTTCCTATTTTCTATTCTAAATCTAATCTCCATTTGTTACCTCAGGTCCTTGTTTCTTTTTTCAGATCAAAAAAGTCCCTTGGGTCAACATTGTCTGTACCTTTTAGAATTCCGAATGCTTTAATCAGATCGCAGCGTAGTCTTCTTTGTTCAAGACTGAATAGATTCAATTATTTTAGCATATGTGATTTAGCAACCATGTTTTAGTGCTAACTAAGCAAGTCAGCATTGGCACTGGACATGGGCTGAACTTCATGAGAATGTCCTCATCTGCATACGAATGTAGCAATTAGCAAACCATCAAAAATGTTAGTGTTTGCGTTTCAGTTGACATGTGAAAACCAGATCTAAACTGTGCAAATTACATGGTTGGCTAGAAATACTGATGAAACTACCAGGGAAGCAAGTAAAGAAAAATGAGAGGAAAAAAGAGAAATAAAAGAATTATGGAATGTGCACTAGATTTGCACATGGCCAGAGAAAGAGAGAGGAGGAGGAGGAGGCGTCATCTGTCTTTTCTGAGCTTGTCTGACCTACAATGTATGCAGCAATTTTGCTTCAACACACAAACAATCACTGACATCTGCCAACTGCTTCAGGCTGATCTGAAAGGAGACATGCAGAGAACACACTGTGCCTGTAGCACTAAGTTACCCCCTGCACTAACATTTTATGCCACTGGCTTGTTCCAACAAACTGTAGGTTAATGTAAAGCCATAAATATTGGCAACCAAAATATTTGGCAAATCACACCCATAAAACCTATTTTGCTCCAGAAATGTTGGCTAACTGTGCAATATGCAAAGTATGTATTGTTAGTGGAATTTGATTTTGTGCCAAAAATGTGAAAAACACATAATAAAAGGATAGCAAATATTTATGGCTTTACAGTATACTGCAGATATGAGCCAGTTGGCTGTGAATTGCGAGATGTATGTGCAGCTTTAGTAAAGTGGGCAGGAGAATTAATCTGTTTCCCTGTCATGAGCTGCAACAAAATATAAAGCAGGGTTTTCTTGGGAGGTATGTGTTTCCTGGTGTGCGGGGAACCATCGATTGCACACATCTGCAGCTATGCACACCAACACAGAATAGGCACCTTTACATAAATTGTAAGGGGACCTATTCTGTCAACGTGCAAGAAGTGTGTGATGCCAACAACATCACAAATGGTTATGCAAACCATCCTGGTTCCGCTCATGACTTGTTTATCCTCACTAATTCAGGTCGCAGCTGCGTTTCAGCAGAATGACAGTTTGAGAGGCTGGTTGATAGGGGGCAATGGGTATCCACTGAAGTGGTGGCTACTGACACCGCTGCTCAATCCCACAACCCCTGCCAAATAGAGGTATAACCATACGTTTAAATGTGGTCGTACTATAATTGAGTTAATTTTTGGAATCCTCAAAATGCGATTCTATTGTCTTTGGAAGAAAAATACAGCAGAGAGTGACACAGGAATGAAACTTGAGTTCTGTCCCATCTTGTCCCATCATATTTTTTCCTGTCCCATCCCATCCCGTGAACATTTTTTCAGTGTAATTTTTGTTCCCATCCTGTCCCACCAGAATTTTTCCCATCCCAAACTGCTCTGTGAACACACACACACACACACACACACACACACACACACACACACACACACACACACACACACACATACACACACCACCTGCTACTAATTGCTACCACCTTGCTAGCAACATTTATTTTTACAGCCATTTGCTGAAAATAATTGAATGGCAGCATATATTAAATTATGTAGCTATCAAAAGCTGATATTGTGCTGCTCAACATGGTAATGTCAATTTGTCCAGTTCTTTTGTTGTTTTAGCAACAGAAATCGATAACTAGAAGCTGCCAGCAATTTTACGGCTTCCAATATGTTATCACGAAATGTAAACATTGTGATTGGCCACTATCCATTTGACCAATTAGCTTCATTCAGTTGTGGACATTACATCCCACATGCCTCTACTATTCTGCAAAGTTTCAAGAGTTTCTGTGCAAAAGTGTTGATGTTAGAAAACATACAAAATTTGAGTAAAATGTCAATATGACCACCATTCCATGTGACCAATCAGCTTCATTCATTGGTGTATATTACTTCCCATAGGCCTCTACATCTCTATGAAGTTTATAGGTTCCAGAAGTGTTCTATAATAACCATGATCCTATTTGCACTCTCTAAAAAGTTAGAAGCAAGTTTTGCATTTGACCTTTAGGAGAGGTCAGAGGTCATGGGCATTTGCATTTTTTGATCAATCAATCAATCATTATTTTATATAACGCCTTTCATGGTGGACCACCATCACAAAGCACTTTACAAGATGTGCATTTGTGGGTTCATATTTGTGTTCTCTAGTAACTTTGACACTGCACTCGGAAAGGAGTTATAAGCAAGTTTTGCATTTGACCTTTAGCAGAGTTCAGAGGTCACGGGCAAGGACATTTTTGGATCACGCATATGTGGTTTCCTATATTTGTTCCATAGTAATCATGACCCTATTTCACTATCTAAAGAGTTATAAGCTAGTTTTTCATTTGAATTTTAAGAGAGGTCAGAGGTCACGGGCAAGGACATTTTTTGAAAGACAATATGTTGGTTCATATATGTGTTCTATAGTAACTATGACACTGCACTCTCAAAGGAGTTATAAACAAGTTTTGCATTTGACCTTTAGCAGAGATCAGAGGTAATGGGCAAGGACATTTTTTGATAGAGCATACATGGGTTCCTATATGGGTTTGTGGCAAAGTGGTTCGCAGTGCGCAGGTGTAGTGCTGATGCAGTACAGTAGAATAATGACATAACACAGTTCCACAGTTAATGAAAGCTTTATTTTTGCATTATAAATAATAAGGCTGGCAATACACTCCAAATGTGTACTTGTCCAGCCAAATTCCCACAGGGATTTCACTCACAAAAGAATAAAAAATAATATATTATATATATATATATATATATATATATATATATATATATATATATATATATATATATATATATATATATATATGTGACAGTTATACACAACACAATCACAGTCCAGCATGAGTGCTCTCAGTGTAAGTGATGAAATACATGCTAAATGGTGAACAGTAGTGCTGTGCAGTCCAGGTTTGGTGCTGGCTTAAAAGTGACAGCTCTTAAATATTAAGCCGTCCATAATGACAAGTAACAAGTTAATAAACAGACAAGACAAGACGAAATACTTACGGTTATTTTACACTCCTCTAGCGGTCCCTGCATATCCATAGCATAGGAACAGATTGCTTCGTCACATCCCCTGATATACCTTCAGTCATGCCCCCTTCAGTAGCAAGTGCAATCGCTTTTCCTCCGATCTGTGATTGCCACATCACCTACTACATTAAGGCTATGACTTCTGGCATTGTGAATCCACTCCCTTTCTGGATGGCCGACTTCTGACTTTCCCTGGAATGAATTGCCAACCCATCCAGTCTTGGACACACTGTTCCTGTTATACAGCACCCTCACAGATTGTGAAAGAGATTTATGACTTGGATTCATTGGTCTCTGTCATAAGGTTCCATAATAATCATGAAGCTATCTGCACTCTCTAAGAAGTTATAAGCAAGTTTTTCATTGACCTTTAGGAGAGGTCAAAGGTCACGAGCAAGGACATTTTTTGATAGACCATATATGGGTTCCTATATGTGTTCCATAATAACTATTACTGTCTGCACTATCTAAAAAGTTATAAAGCCAGTTGTGCAATTTACAGACATTAGAAAATTTGGCTAAAAAAATCCAATATGACTGCCAAACCATGTGACCAATCAACTTCACTCTTTTGTTGACATTAATTCCCATAGGCCTATACTACTCTTATGAAGTTTCATCACTCTGCCACATTCTACCATAGACAAACACTGCAATATATGCTAATTGACCATAGATGAAATTTGATTGGCTTGTGGTGGCCAAGTTTATTTTTTTTATGTAGTGACTTGCCTTCAACAAATTTCATAGAAAACCTTACCAAGGCTATGTATGCAAAGTTTTGCTTTAATCGGCATAACGGTTTCAGAGAAGAAGACATTAACTTGAAAAATCCAATATGGCCGCCAAACCATGTGACCTATGACCTTCATTTTTGCTCCAACACGAAGACCTTTACTACACTTTTTATTATGCATAAAGTGTTGATAACAAAAAAAAAAAAAAAAACAACTCGAGGGCCAATTATTTGCTGAGGTTCAAATATTTAAAATTAGTTTAGGTATTTTACATTTTTACTGTAAATGTTGGTTGCAATCAATGATAACACGATGCAGTGGGGTTAAATTGAATGGGTGGGCCAGTGACATTACTAAATGGGTTGTGTCAATTAAAATGAGTGTAGCTGGTACAAAGGTTATAGTGTCTGTTTTGGTAAATACAGTACAGTGAAAAAGTATTTGCCCCCTGTCTGATTTTCTGCAGTTTTGCATATTTTTACATTGAATGTTATCAGATCTTCAACCAAAATCTAATATTAAATAAAAGGGACTCTGAATGAACAAATAACTTGTGATAAATTGTGATACTTATTTATTTACTAAAGAAAGTTATGTAACACTCAGTGTTTGTTTCAGTAATCGCCCCCTTAGACTCAATAACTGGTTACGCCACCTTTAGCAGCAATAACTGCATTAAATGCTTCCTGTAGTTATTGATCAGTCTCTCACAGAGTCGTGGGGGAATTTTGGCCCACTCCTTCATGCAGAACTGTTTCAACTCAGTATGGGTTTTCAAGCATAAGCTGCTCTTTTCAGGTCCTGCCACAACATCTCAATGGGTTTAGGTCTGGACTTTGACTAGGCCATTCCAAAACTTTAAATTTCTTGTTCTTCAACCATTCTAATGTAGACTTACTTATGTGTTTCGGATCATTGTCTTGCTGCATGACCCAGCTGCGCTTCAGTTTCAGCTCACGTACGGATGGCTTGACATTCTTCTGTAGAATTCTGATACAGAGCTGAATTCATGGTTCCTTCAATGGTGGCAAGTCATTCAGGTCCTGATGCAGCAAAGTATCCCCAAATCATGACACTACCACCATGCTTGACTGTTGGTATGAGGTTCTCACTGTGGAATGCAGTGTTTGTTTTTCGCCAGACATAATGGGGCCCATGTTGGCCAAAAAATTCCACTTTTGACTTATCTATCCATTGAACATTGTTCCAGAACTCTTGAGGATCACCCAGGTTCTTTTTGGCAAACTTGAGACGAGCATTCGTGTTCTTCTTAGTGAGCAGTGGTTTCCACCTTGCTACTCTGCCATGAAATCCATTTTTGACCAGTGTCTTTCTGATAGTGGAGTCATGAACACTGACCTCAGTTGAGGCAAGACAGGCCTACAGATCCCTAGAAGTTGTTCTAGGGTTTTTTTGTGACATCCTGGGTGATTTTATGCCTTGCTCATGGAGAGATTTTGGCAGGGTGACCACTCCTGGAAAGATTCACTACTGTCCCAAACTTTCTCCATTTGGACAATATGGCTTTGACTGTGGTTTGGTGTTGCCCCAGAGCCTTAGAAATGGCTTTGTAACCCTTTCCAGAAAGATAGGCATCAACAACTTTTTGCCGGAGGTCTTCAATAATTTTTTTTTGATTGTGGCATGATGTGACAGTGAGTGGGAGAAGTACAGGCGTAGAAAAGTACAGAGCAGTTTAGAAGCAGTAAGGAGAAATTGCATCTTGAATTGCTGTAATCAGAAAACAGAGGACATTGGGGAAACACAGCAGCAGCTCAAAGTCAAACAGCCGCGTGTGTTTTTCTGATAACAAACAAGCTGAAACTCGGAGCAGCTGATTCAAATTCAGCGCCGTTCTGAGACACGGGCGAGGGGAGGAGCCAACAGCACAGCAGAACAACGCAGTTAAATGAGGCAGTCTTCCCAGCGACAGCGAGTGGAAGCGACAGTGAGTGGGAGAAGTACAGGCGTGGAAAAGTACACAGCAGTTTAGAAGCAGTTTGAAAGCAGGCTGACGGCTGCAGAAGAAACTAAACTTCAAAAAAAAAAAAAAAAACCCTCAACATGGTCTTCAAGCCAGTAATCTGTGACACCTGCTTGATGTGGGAAATCCGAGAAAACCCAGCGGAGCTAAACCAAGTGTGCATAAAGTGCTGCGCGATCCAGGATTTGCATAAACTAGTAAGTATGCTAGAAATGGAGCTAGAAGAAGTGAGACAGCAACAGGATCTTGAGGAAATGGCACACCCACAATTCATGGAAGTCTGCATCACCCCTAACAGACTGAAAGCCACCAGGGAGATAGAAGGTCAGAACAGCTGGGTTCAGGTAGGCAGAAGCAGGGAAAAAAAGAAACTTCGTCAAACACAACCACCAGAAATCAAAACAACCAACAAATTTGAGTCACTTCAGAATTTTGATGAGCAGAACCAACAACAAGAGAATGAAAGGAACAACATCCAGGACCCTATTGACAGTGGTGACCAGACAGCAAAAAGAAGGGAGGTCATGATTGTTGGGGACTCCATATTGAGAAACACAGCAAGTTCAATTCGCAGTTTGGACCCCCTTACTACAACAGTGTGCTGCCTTCCGGGAGCCTCTGTCAAGCACATCACTGAGAACGTGGACAGGCTCCTAGAACGAACAGGAGATGACCCGGTAGTAGTCGTCCACATCGGTACAAACAACATTGGAAGAGACAGACCAAAATCCCTGCAAAACAAATTCAGAGAGCTAGGAAGGAAATTAAAAGAGAAAACCAAAACTGTGGTATTTTCTGGTATACTACCCGCACCTTGCAAAGGACCATATGGACAGCTGGAAATAATTAATCAAAACGCATGGCTGAAGATGTGGTGCACACGGGAAGGCTTCACCTATCTTGATCATTGGACCACATTCTACAATGAGGACTATCTGTATAGACGGGACGGACTGCACTTAAATAACAAGGGAACCAGTCTACTTGGAGAAAAGATCCTCGAGCAGGTTCAGAAGCATTTAAACTAGAAAGGAAGGGGGGAGAAATCAACAAAAAAACAGAAGGGAGACCGCATCAAAACAAGAACAACAACTCAGGTAAGACAACCATTAAATGTATTTATCTAAATGCTAGAAGTATCAGAAACAAAATTCTAGAACTTGAAGCTACTGCACTAACAGGTAACTATGATGTGATAGGTGTTACAGAAACGTGGTTGTCTGAGAGTGATGGGGACGAATATAATATTTGTGGGTATACACTGTATAGGAAAGACAGGCAGGACAGAAGAGGAGGAGGGGTAGCTATACATAAGAAACAGTCTTGAAGCCCAGGTGTTAAACCTGGACAAAGAAAATAAAACCGAATCAATATGGGTCAGAATAACGGACAAAAATTCAAAGGGCATAATAATAGGAGCATGTTATAGACCGCCAGATTCAGATGGTGAGCACAATAATCTGTTATACAATGACATTAGAAATGTGTGTAGCAAAGGAGAAGCCATACTAATGGGGGATTTCAACTTCCCCCGTATAAAATGGGAAAACCCGGTGGGTAGCACGAAGGATTACAACCGTTGTGTGTGCTGATGCGCTGGGAAGGCAAAATGAGCTGATCCCTGGAGCCAGCATTACACTTCAGCAATCAACACCAGACAGAAGGATATCTACATCATCAGATGGAAAACAGCGCAAATGGATGGAGATGCAGATGGATCACATTAGTTTACTGCAAAGCTACGCCTTAGTTGGTGCTTATCTTGGTGAGAACCAAGTTCAAATCAGCATGAAGTTCAACATCTACTCTCACGTAATGGAAATCATGAAAAATGTGCAAAAATGCAGAAAATCAGACAAGGTGCAAATACTTTTTCAAGGCACTGTATATGGATATCCAGAAGTCTGATTATGCATTTGATTGGTTTAATTTTACAACATCTCATATTGATTGGTTTAATATTACAACATCTACGTTCTTGTAGCTTGTCTGACAAATTGAAATTTGGTGCTGTCTGTACTGCTCTTCCTGCAGCCTTTAGTCTTGCTCCCACCCGTTCCCACAGCCTTCAGTTCCACTCCCGTCCATTCCCGTGAGATTTAAAAACTCTCTATTCCCGGTCTCATCTATCCCTGCAGGTTTCATTTCCGTTTCAATCCGTTCCTGCGAACATAAAGAGAAATGTATTCCCGTACCGTCCCGTCCTAACTAAAGTCACTCTACACTACAGTACACTCCTCAAAGGTTATCAATGTCATGCTGACTGGTTATGTTTTACATAACCTAGCTCTCTGTAATGGATGTGATGTTGAACTTAGGGGAAAGATTATATGGTTTGAGGGAAGAAGATGCTGAACTTGAAGCCCCAGATGCTGCAAGTGCCAGGCAGGTCAGACAAAGCCTTATAATTACTTTTTTTTATTTCGAAAGGATTCACTCTCCACCTCCAGGCTGCTAAAAAAAAAAACCTTACTCCCCCCAATGTGCTGGGCGCATGATTCACCATTAGATATGTGTAAACCCACGCATGAGATCGACTTCTAAATCACGTTTTTGTGTGCTATCGCGGCAGTTCGCTAACAGTGATTTTCGGCCAAGCAAAAGTGGCTGCGCACATATTTGCTAAATAGGGCCCTTGGAGTCTGTAAAGGAGTATGGGAGGCTGTGGCACAAGACCCACATCTGGTAAACTGTGTTTTTAGATTATGGAGTAGAATGTACAAATGCCATGCAAATGTTTTTCACAATTTTTGCTCTTCAAACATTTTTACATATTTCATAATGTTGCAATAGGCGCTACACAAGCACAAGCTGACTTACTTTCTTTCTGAATATCCCCTTTATTGAAATTTGAGTGTCTAATCAACCATATCATTGGCTTTGTGTTGTTTACAAATGAGCACTGAGTTGTAATTACATTTCCTCCTCCTCCTCGGCCACCAGCCTGCTGTCAGTACAGCCACCATGTGTGTAGACACAGCCGCCTGTCCTGAGGGCATCTCCAACATGGGACCTCCTGCTAGTGATTTCATGTCACTAAACAAGCAGGAGGTACTGTAACCAATGTTCAAATGAGATGAAAGTAGAAGTTATATCACCAGAATTATAATTATATAATACAGTAAACGAAGTCAAGCTGCATTGTCTGAAAAGCGTCATTGTGAATAGCAACCGACAAAAAATTGTAGACAACTTAACATTTACTTTCTCTTATATATATATATATATATATATGCTAGATATAATAAATAGAATATATATTATAGATATATAATTAAGGTCTAATTTTCAACTGCATTTTCATTCCTACCACCAATTCCAAAGTACATGTACAATACTGAGCAACAATTACAATTATTTTGTCAAAATATCTTTTGTTGTGAAACAAATCCATATTGATGTGCACCTCTATCAGAAGCACCATGTTGACGCATTGACAGTGGAAAGCATAGCTCCAGTTTTTCTGCATATACGTCAGTGATAAAATTAATTTAAAAAGGAAACATAGAATAAACAATTAAAATGCACAAGCTTTTTTTTTTTGGTCAGTTTGGAAAGTTAGTTTTACCCATATCTTAAAACAACAAAACAAAACAAAACAAAACAAACAAAAAAAAACATTCAATTGCAAATAGTTTTCATTCTGAAAACTAGAAACAGTGTGTTTTTAATAAGGTACACCCTGCAATGTGCCTATACTTGTGAATGGCTTGCTTTTGCACTAAGCACACATGTTCTATCATTGTGGTTTATCTGACTGATTGAGGTTGAACATAAACAAAAACATTTTCCTGAAAGAATAACCTATATGATATGAACACGCTTGTATTGTTACTCAGTATTGTGCACTGTTATGTATTACAGCGTCTATATTACTGGGGAAGATGACACAGATTTGGGTCAGCTGACATACAGTAATAGAGGAACTGTGCTCAGGCCTGTATGCTGGTAGGGACCACAATATGGAACACATATTAAAACACCAAGCGATACTGTCTTAACTTGGTAGACTTGCATGTTTTAAAATGACATAATCTTATTTTAATCAGGAATAGGTTTGTTTGACCCAGTTCATTTGAAATGTTATAGACTGTCTAAAACCTAATCAGGCATTCACGTTCTTGGAGGAAGTTCTTAATATGAAAGCATAAGCAACTACACTATAACAGAAGTCATCTCACATAAACTTTGAAAGTCATGCTTCATCTTTTGAATTTTTTTTTTTTTACAGTACGTTTAATAACAGTCAACAATAGGCAGTGATGTAATGTAAAGTACATATACATTTATAATGACAAATACACGGCAAGCATGAATATAAATTATGTTTAAGAAAGATTGTCGTGTATTAGTATCATTAAGGATAAAGCCTTAATATTACTCATTGGACTCAGTGTTAACATTTTGTATACATTCTGCTCACTCAAGTAAGCATCCTCTTGAGTTTAACCTACCCAGAGAGTTTGACACAACCAATGCATAATGTGTATTCTGATTTTAAAAAATGTTCATTCTATAGGGTGCTGCAAACTTCTGACCACTGCTGTAGCGAGATCTTAAAAGATATGACAGCATCTTGGTTGCCCATTCCATACACTCACCACTCTCTGTTTATAAAACTGCCCAAAGTCTCTCTTCAGGGGATGCCCTCTGGCAACAGGAGGAGTACACCGTTGTTGAAACTTGTCATTTTTGTTTGCTTGTTTTTAATGAAATAATAAATTTATAAGAACCTTTTTAAAAATCACCGTGGTCCTGTCAGATTTTTTGAGAGTTTCAACCTTTTTCTTGGTGGGCTTCACGTGAAAACTGAAAGAAGCTGTGAGTTCATGTAAACTTTTTTCTTTTCTATATATCATAGCCTTATGGTCAGCACCTTGTGGAGGTTAAACATTGGAGTGCACAGATGGTTTTCTTTGGTATATATATGTGTGTGTGTGTGTGTGTGTGTGTGTGTAAAACTATCCAGTAACAAACCTTTGACTTTTAATGCATTCTTTAGAAAAAAGGCAAGTTTAACATGAGCACAATTTGTACTGTAGGTTGAGGGCATTGCATTGCTTTATCCTGGACTGGTTGGCAGTTGAGAGGTAAACATTACTCTGAAAAACCAAGTAATAAACAAAATATTCATCATGTTAACTACAGCATATACAGTACAGTACAATGCTTCTTCGACAGTCTGGGAAGGGAAGGGAGTTTGTGTGCATGTGTGTGTGTGTGTGTGTGTGTGTGTGTGTGTGTGTGTGTGTGTGTGTGTGTGCGCACGCTCACATCTGTCTGTCTGTCTGTGTGTGTGTGTGCGTGTGTTTGTGTGTGTGCGTGCGTCTGTCTGTCTGTCTGTGTGTGTGCGTGTGTTTGTGTGTGTGTCTGTGTATGTGTGTGTGTTTGTGTGTGTGTGTGTGTGGGGGGGGGGGGGGGGGTGTGTGTGTGTGAGACAAGACTGCAGCAAGCAGAGGGAGTTGAAGGGAGGTGGGTGTGGGCACAACTTGCTGACGGACAGCCCCGTTGCCTCAGGATACATCATTATTACAAAAACCAGCTGCTCTCTCTCACTGTCTCTGTTCTACACAGTCTCGCATTAGACAAGGAGCCGTCATGGGGATTACAAGAAAAATAAGAATATCAATTGATAGGCTTTTCAAGGCATCCTTGGTCTTTTGTGAGAAAAGAACAGAAGTGATTGATAGAAGCATAATTTGGAAATTGCCCAGCGTGGCAAGTCTGCAGTGAGAATGCTGCCCATTTACACAAAATATTAAATGGGGCGGTTCTGCTCTGTCCCGCGCAGGTTGACAAATAATTCGCAGTAATGAAAGTCATATTGAATTAAAAGCTGAGGCTGTTTAGGATAAGTCTTGCTTTTACTATGGGGGAGGGGCTGTGACAGTTATGAAGACTTAACTCTTGAGAAACCAGATTCTCTTAAAAAGGAATTTGGTACAGGGGGGGCATATTAATGGTACAATCTGGTGTATTAGCTGAACAAAAGAGAAAACTTGTTTGAGGGTCCCTTTGAGGAAAGAGCGCAGCTTTAAACTTCTTGGTTTTTAAAATTCACCAGGAAGTAATGACTAAAAACAGCAAATTATACACAAAGCAAATCTTAACAAATATAGTTAATAGTGATATTTCATAACCATATTAAGTTGCTCTTTAATAAAGTATGTTGTCTGAACAAAATCATTGCATATGATTGAAATGTTTACTTCAAATGGTGATTATATTTATCAGTTTGCTTGTAAGCAGTCTTCACATAAATTAGATGTACTGTATAATTCATGCTTTATATATATATATATATATATATATATATATATATATATATATATATATATATATATATATATATATATATATATAACGTATTATATTTAAATAAACCTTTAAAAGGTGTCAGTGCAGTGACATCATCACTCACTTGTCCATCACTTCCCTAAGCCTCAACCCAAGGTCTACAAATGAAATATCTTATTTTCCAATATTCTGTGCTTGGTGCACCCTGCTTGGCAATGTATTGTTTTAACAATATAATGGCTGTTTAGAAGAACGTTGGTCTTTCTCAGCATTTTCAATTCTAACTAAAACTAATTTCAACATTGAAGATACAAGAAATATTTATAGTTGAAATGTTTGTCATTGAATTTTACAAAGTTTCTTTCAGTATTTCTAAATTGACTGCAATTAAATATTTTATAATTATGGATAAAATATAATTACTGTAATGTCAGCTGCAGATATGGGGTTGGGGTAATTTTATTGATTTTTGTTTGTTGAATGTAGACATCATGTATTGATATGAACAGGGAGCTGTGTAAAGAATGTGTATACAAACTTCACATCATATCAAGCCTATTGTGGCTTTGAATTGAAGCTTAAATCAAAGAAAAAAAGATAAAACAGTAATTGAGTGTGCTTTAATTCTGTGGTATGGTCTTGACAGTTAAGACACACGGCAAGATATGAATTAAATATGAAAGAAATAAAACTAATATTAGTTATGTCTATCTCTGAGGTGCAATACCCAGCAAACTGATGGATACAATTGCATGTAAGCTGTGATGGTTTATGCCAATAAAAATGATAAAGGGTGTCTGTTGTCCAACATCATTCTTACATCTGAAGGGACATCTTCTGTTTTATAATATTAATCAAGTCAATAGACCTTTTAATAAAAGTTTAGACTATAAAAGACAGGAAATAAATGCAAATTAATGCCAGGAAGCAGAATGCATTAACATTATATAGTATCTCGTTCCCATTTGAAACTCCTTTTGTTTAATCACTTCTGTTTGGCATGGTGTTTTATTTAAACCATAAGACAGGATGCCATTGTTGTCTTGACTGGCTGCTCAACAATGCATTCAAAGGTATGATTGTATTTACTCAGTTGTATAAGGTGCATTCATTTATGAAAATGTGTCAACCGCACACAACGGTCTATAGGACATTAATCTCAATTAAAACAGCTTTATAAATAACGCTCTCCGTGTGATTTGACAGACCAGACATGCAATCTGATAACGTGCTTGCCCAAGGTTTATATTAATCAACTGAATTGTTGAAGAAGGTCTCACAAGGTATATTAAACATAAAACATGGCTTCTTGAGATTATTTTCCAAAACGAGGCAATACTAATGTTAGCTGGCCAGCTCTTCTCCCAACATGTAGGGTCATGAACATAGAGGTTAGAGTAAAATATTGCATTGAAGACAGAAATATCTCTGGCATTAAGGGACTAATTAATAACCAAGACATGTAAGTGTCATATTTTTTACAATTCTGTTGATAGCTGTACACTGCCGGGTAGGAAGGTTTGACTTAGCTAGTGAGTGACTTAATATCATACCTAGGGCTAGGCAAATGTATGCTGGTAAGTTGAGGTCACTCAGTGCCAACTAGGCTGGCTTAAAGTACACTTAGCTACCCATGTTTTCACGTTTATGATGTTTGTAATCATTCTGGAGGGTTTGAAGATGTGTATAACTTGCTTCAATTGTTAAATCTAACAGGCTGCTGTGCTTTTACCGTGTATTTGAAGTACAGTAACGACAAATGTTCTCCAGAAATCTTAGACAAGTATATTCACTTAAGCACATTGTATACTGGGTTGACAACACCATCTTCAATGCTATACAATTTAAACAAAATGTAATCTACAGTTACACCAGCTACAACCATTTCAAGATAATGATAGACATTGAAGATATTGGTAGTTATTGGCAGGCTTTAGGCTGCAAGTAAACATGGTGGATGTTCGTTTTCATCCCTGCTAATGTGATCTGTAACCAGTGGGGTTGCAATGAGATTCTGAGAGGTACTGGGGACTTATATGAAATGTGATTGCATTATTGTTGTTGTTTTCATAATATTTACTGAAACATAATAAACGTATTCAAATTCAAATAATAATTATGGTTAATTCTAATATAAATTATTAATAAATGAATGAATAAATAAATACAGAAATTTCTGGATTTTATATAATTGCAAATCAGGATAATTAACAACAACAAAAACTACTTTGTTATAGCTAAACCTATCACTAAATATGTTTAAAAGGCGAATGTTCAATGAAATTGCAATGTTATGATTTTATGGATTTTCTGTTGTTGTCGTCATAAACCAATTGCTAAGTCATGAATACTAACACTTATAGCCCCACATGTGAATGTAAAAGAATACAAACTTGAACTTGCTTTGTTTATTCACGTTGCTCAGTAGTCAAACTTGGCATGCGACAAACATTAAAATAGCACATGGAATTAAAAGAGAAACATTTGTCACGGTCTAATCTTTCTTTAATATCTAAATGACTTGTGGGTTCCTTTCCAGCTTAGTTTCTAACAAGTCTAATAAATCAACATGGCTTACTTTTATTGCCCGTTTTCATGTTGAACTATACTATTTCAAAGCCTAAGTTAAATTGTATAGTAGGCAGCTTTGATTGAATGGAAACTATAATAAGAGCCAAAATGGAAAATTACCTATATGGTAACAGAGTACTGGGAGACAGTCAACATGGTTTTAGGAAAGGGAGATCGTGCCTAACTAACTTGCTTGATTTTTTTGAGGATGCAACATCGATAATGGATAATTGCAAAGCATATGATATGGTTTATTTAGATTTCCAGAAAGCTTTTGACAAAGTCCCGCACAAAAGATTAATTCTCAAACTGAACGCAGTTGGGATTCAAGGAAACACATGTACATGGATTAGGGAGTGGTTAACATGTAGAAAACAGAAAGTACTGATTAGAGGAAAAACCTCAGAATGGAGTGTGGTAACCAGCGGTGTACCACAGGGAAAGTATTAGGTCCTCTGCTATTCCTAATCTACATTAATGATTTAGATTCTGGTATAGTAAGCAAACTTGTTAAATTTGCAGACGACACAAAAGTAGGAGGAGTGGCAAACACTGTTGCAGCAGCAAAGGTCATTCAAAATGATTTCAGAACTGGGCACATGGCAAATGACATTTAATAGAGAAAAGTGTAAGGTACTGCACGCTTGTCATTATAAATATCATATGGGAGATATTGAAATTGGAGAAGGAATCTATGAAAAAAGACCTAGGAGTTTTTGTTGACTCAGAAATGTCTTCATCCAATGTGGGGAAGCTATAAAAAAGGCTAACAAGATGCTCGGATACATTGTGAAAAGTGTTGAATTTAAATCAAGGGAAGTAATGTTAAAACTGTACAACTTGTAAGACCTCATCTTGAATAAGTTCTGGTCACCTCGCTATAAAAAAGAACTAGAAAGAGTGCAAAGAAGAGCGACCAGAATTATTCCGGGCTTAAAAGGCATGTCATATGACAGGCTAAAAGAATTGAATCTGTTCAGTCTTCTACGTGGCGACCTAATTCAAGCATTCAAAATTCTAAAAGGTATTGACAGTGTGGACGCAAGGGACTTTTTCAGCCTGAAAAAAGCCATTCAGAAAGTTAAATTGAGGGTCTGGAATCAACTCCCCAGTAATGTTGTTGAAGCTGAGGATCCTTCAAGAAGCTGCTTGATGAGATTTTGATCAATGAGCAAACAGTAGACCTACTGTAAAACAAAAATAAAATAATAAAAGGATGATTTCATTATTTTTCTTATTTGAGAAAAACATGATTTTGTAGTATCTTTCCTGATCATGCTAGCGTGCATGTTTGTCTCGTATTCCCTGGGTAGAAACGAATGCTGTAATTAACATGAGCATTGTGGTGGATGAAGTTCACAAAACTATGCTGAAGATGTACATTGATGGCGCTCGTTACTTTCAAGACAATAGTGCACCCATTTAAAAACAAAAAAACAAAATGGGAACTGCAACTTCAAGACAATGGTGTGAGGCAATATGGTGTAGAAGACAGTGCATGTGGCAAACAAAGTTTTCTAAATAACTGCAACAATACTGCACATAAACTCAATACAGTTGGCAGAAGCAAACTTTCAGCAAGCTAACGTACACATGTTTCTGTATTACTTTTAGAGTTACTAGGAGTAAAATAAACAGTCATTACTCTTAAATACACACACATGCACAGCTAAACTCTCAAACTTAGGGAAGAGTCATTGGCTTGGTTTACATATGCACTTGAAAATCGACTCTTAGTCACTTTCTCACAATAAAAATAGCTGTAAAAACCCATTTAAACCAGAGCAGGAATTGTGCTTGTGGCTCATGAAGTTTCAACAGTGAAGATCCTGTTCTTCTGACTTAATATCACGTAATCGCCAATTGAAAGGCCACACAAAACCTGTCTTACCTCACTCACAGCACAGAATCCAACTTGAGCTGCTGCAGCCTGCAGCTTTGCAGTTTCCTGATCCACATGTTTCTGATGAAATCTCTCCTACCTTTTACAAAATGAAGGAATTGATGGCTGTCAGGTCCAGTAGAGATAACAGGCTTGCATATGTGTGTGTGTGTGTGTGTGTGTGTGTGTGTGTGTGTGTGTGTGTGTGTGTGTGTGTGTGTGTATGTGTATATAATTGAATATTGTAGGTTATATTCAAAATAAAACATGTATTGTAAATGGTGGTTCTAGTGTTAATGAATTGTAACTTTTAGATGTTCCACACACACACACACACACACACACACACACACACAAATATAAATTCTAACTAGTAAAACTTGTTGAAATTATATTTTGTATAAAATTGTGTGTGTGTGTGTTTGTTCAGGGTCAGCCTAAGGGCAAGGGGAGGAAGGCAGAGGCCTAGGCAGCCCAGCGCGCGTCACAAATTGAAAGACATCTTCAGAGTGGAAACAGTCTCGCGAGTATGTCGGGCCCTCACAAGTACGACTCGGGATATTTTAACAGTAAAATAAAAAATATAAATAAATTCAAGTCAAGCGGTAACAAGGAGCTTTTCTGCAGTATCTAGACAAACCGCCAAATAAAAATTTGCTTCAGAAGCTAATTAATCCAATTCAGACTCTTCAAAATAATCATCTCCAAAAATATTGACGCTCTCCTCACAATATTCAGAGTTGTTCTTTTCCTACTTAGTAAGCAGACACGTACATTTAAATCTCTCATCCCCTACATGACTATGAATTGAGTAATCTGCATTGGTACGGACGATTTCCATAGCAACGCATTTCCTGAAAAGTAAGGCAAACAGGTCGTGAGGAAAACTGTCATGACTTGTGCATGTAAACACCGCCATTGACACTTGTGCTTCAAAGACCTGAAGATGCTGAAATACTGTCTCTCACAATGCATATCTATGAAGTATGTGACTTGCTTACCAGCGTAATCTTTTTCAGCTTATTCTAGTTTCCTCCAGAGATCTTTGACATAATGCTTCAATTTATATTCTCCCACCAAATGAAATCATGTCAATGTCAGTGTAGTCCTCTCTAATCTAATGGGGGATTGGAAAACAAAACCATTTCAGCAAACCTCAAAAAAGATTTTATTCATAACTCAATATGTCATCTGTATTTATTAACAACAAACTGCAAAGGGCAGAAAATGCTACAGGGGAACACTTGGAGATGTTTGACAGAAAACGTTTTAATTTGTATTAAGAGAGGGGATGTGTGTGGGGGGGGGGTTGAAATAAGCTTATGTTAAACGAGGTTTACTGTGGTTTTAATAATAATTTAAAAGTAATTAGTTACATTTTTTGATATTAACCAATTCTTCATTTTGTCAGGTTTGATTTGTCAACTGAAACAATGGGCCCTATTCATAAATATTTAACTTTTTTGATTAATTCAATTTTGTAACCTTCCCTAATATTTGTTAGGGAAACACAAAAGTCTAAAACTGTGTCATGAATATAAAACTATAAATCTATCACTGGACAGGAGATGCAACTGAATGTGAAAAGGAAGATATACATTTGTGTGCACCTGTTTTACATCGCAGAGAAACCCAGTTTGACGCATAAGTAGTACCATATTGAGTTTTTACAGTGCTGCATTCTCAATATCACCTGCTTCAGAAAATCATACCTGAGGCACCTCTCAGAATTCAAAATGGCGACAATCGAAAATTTTATCTCAGTCATTAGCAATATATCAATATCCTTTTCCCTATTTTCAATGGAAATCACAATGGACAAAGGGTTGTCATTACGTTATTCTTACTTATATATTAGCAATATAGCAGTAAATAATAGTTGTAGCACTATGAGCATCTATATATGAGCTATATCAACGCTTGTATCATGCAAACATACCTGGACTTTTGGTTAATTCCTGCTCGTACCAATATTCCCTCATACACAGACACTTGCCATCAACACACTTTTAATAAAGTCATCTGTGAGTAACTTTTATTGATGTGTGTTAGCTACACATACCCTCCTTTTTAGTTTTACACAGACATAGCACTGGTGACAAATAGCAGTGTAAAGTTTACAGAATAAATTACACAAATAAATCATTTGGAAATAATACATTCAAGCCCTACAGTGTGCACCCTAAAGGCTTTAGGTTGTAGTTTAGTAAATGAGTTTAATCTAACAACTAAAATGAGAGTAAGTCCCTTAGCACTTTTAAAACTCTCTTAAAATAATTTACCTGACACCGAAGCTTCTAAGTGAGACGCTCTATCTTGTTAACTGTGACACAGTTGTGTTGTGTTGAAAAAGCACAAATTATTTTAGCCAGTGTTTTGTAGTATTTGGCAATTTTAGATAACACATTATCACTAGTTAACAAGAAAGGAGAATTGTTGGTTTTGATGTGTACTCTCTACCCCTGTTTTCATTTACAGCATTAAGAACCCCTTTAATTTCTTAAAGGGGAATTGGGGAAGAGCAGAAGCAAAACTATCTACATTTAACCTGGAGAAAGGTTGGCTCCCCATTGTCTCTCAGTTCTCGCCATGTGACAATGTGGTGGGAATAGAACAACTGGGGTCCTGATTGAAACTTACACATTTACAAAACAGGTTGATTGATAAATTTTTTGGTCACATAAACAAATTATTAATACAAAATATAAAACTATAAAAATAAAGCAAAAAAAAAATGTTCAAATGTAACATTCTTCTGCTACATGTCAATGTATAGGTATCTGATTGCAAGTTTCCAAATACCAAGTAACAATAAATGCATGTACATAATAGTTACATTATTACACTTAAACTATACAATAATTACTTGGTAAACCACAAGAACAGTTTAAAACCTGATTGACAATATTTATTCTTTGGTTAAGGATTATTTCCAGAAAACCAGCCTGGTCAACATTTTTAATGCTGTTTGTTTGCAGATGTCACTGTTGTGACAATGTGTGGTTCACAGATATACGAATACAGTCTTGAGTGCTTGCTCATGTCGTGTAAATATACAGCTGATACAACAAAGCATGTATAAACATTGGAACTTTACGGACCAGGAGACACAAGTCAGACACATATGTCAGTCACCTACATCCTCTACCACAGCTGTAAATCCAGAATTAGAGATTTCAGTTTGAAGAAAAACGCGATGACTCTTACACATATCAACATCTTTTTTTATTTCTCTGTGCAGGGTTTACAGTACTTCTCTGGCTCCCCAGCATGCATACACAACTGCTTCATTCTAAATGAACAGTGTAGCTTGATTATTGTTAGCCTCAGGTATCATCCTTAAACTGGCATATGTAAAGCTGCCCATCCCTTTCACAGTCTGTTACTATTTTTTTTTTTTTGTTTAACTGGTATAGTTCTGGTCAAAAATATACATGCACTGCCAAATGGCTGCAGAACCAAAGAAATAGTTAATAACAAAATTTCAATGCTGAGAGATGTATGCATATTTCTGTAGGGTAAGCCTGCTCATTTTTCTAAAATCTTTTGCCACAATGGGGGTGGAGTAAAGTTATGAAAAATGCTTTTAGTTTCAGGGCAAGGAGAAATGACCAAGTAATTACTGTGTAGTTTTTGTGTAATAATGTAACTATTATATACAATTATTTATTATTTATTGGTATTTGCAAACTTGCAATGAGATACCTATACATTAGTATGTAGCAGAAGAATGTTACATTTGAACAGATTTTTTGTCTTGCCTACCGTCATCTTTTTATGATATTTGCACTCATTTGAGTAGTTCTAATAATTTTTTTCTTTGAACTCATTTGAAAAGCCCAGCAACTTCTTTTTCCTATACTTCCTATTTCCAGTAATATTTTTCCCTTTAAATCTTCTTCTGATCAGTGCTGCTATATACTGTAAATTGGATTGCATGGTATATTATATGATAAGAAAATATTGCTGTCATTGCATTCTTCACCAACCCACTGAAATAGTTCTAAACATTCTCATCATTGCAACCTTAAAAGGTGGACCAATTTTCTGTATATTTAGAAAATGTAAAAAAACAGGCAAGATTGAGATTACAGTATCATTATTGAGATTACAGTATTATTATTGAGAATACAGTATCACTATTGAGATTACAGTGTAATTTTCAAGGGGTGCTATATTTAAATAGATTTTACAGTATGGAAACTAGAAATAGCGTAGGAAGTTAATGTCTTTTGAAATCAAGACTGGAAACTAGAAATAACGTAGAAAGTCAATAGTGTTTTCCAGCTGATCCATCACCATGGAGATTACCCTGTGTGTGTGTAAAAATCTTGAAAACAAATTTGATGTAATTTTTGGGGGTCCACAGATAAGTTTTATATTTATTTTCTAGTTTAACTTGCTGAAGGAAATAGTGAGGAAATCATTATTGACACATTTGTTTGACTGTCAATATTTCCAATTGTAGATTGTTGAATGTGACTTTCTTTCATTCTTGACTCGTGTCGGTTCTGCTGTTTTTTTTTGGTAACACTTTAGGAATCTGATATAAGTGATTATAAACATGTTATTAATTATGCTATTAACACTTATAGATTACGATTAGAAATAATAAGACTATTATACATTGTGACAAAGACGGCTATAGTGGGGACGTCAGACCATAAGAAATATACAGTACTGCGAGAGGAAATGATAAATGGATGTGCTGCTGCGCGGTTTATTATTATAAAATAAAACAGTACAAAAACCAGGACACTGCACTTGACGCCAAAATAAATAGACAAACAAAATGGACTAACACTTAAACCAACAGTGCACTAACAGACAAACACGGTGAGTCAAAACAATGGTTATATATTTATGTTTAGTTATTGTTTTACTTTCTCCTTCTCCACACCCGTTCTCCACTCACCGAACACACAACCCCGAGTGAGTGAAAACATGCTGCTTTTATGCAGCTGTACCAAGATTCGATTGCTAATCAATCATTCAATTGGAGTTGAGGTACAACTGCACGATAATTAATAAAGTGCAATTCCCCGTGCTCACATATTATTACATTTTACTTGCACTTGAAGTGCTGTGCAATCGTTGTGCCCAAATACAAATATACATTTTAAACACTCACGTTACACAGACCTGTTTATATCCCATTTACCAATGACTATACACCAACATTAACACATAACATACAACACAAAATATACACAGGGGCAGGACACTTTTCCACATATATGTATCATTGTTTGTTTTTTTTGCTATTGTTTGTAATTGTTTATAATGGCTATAGCCTGTCTGTCTGTCTGTCTTTTCTGGTCTGTTTGTCTTTCTATGCCTGCCTGTCTTTATATGTCTGTCTCACCAGTTGTATAGGGTTGATTTGTTTTTGGAATACAGTTATTATACACTTTTGGCGTTTTTTTTTTGTTTGTTTGTTTGTTTGTTTTTTATAACAGCGACAAAAAAAATTAATAAAATGGATAGATTATCTAGTAAATTGATTAGTTTGAATCTCTGGGTAGCATTTCAGTTTTACATTGTAAGATTGTACAATATAAAGCTACAGTGCCTATAGAAAGTCTACACCTCCTTTCAAAATGTTCACCTTTTGTTGCCTTATAGCCTGGAATTAAAATTAAAATGTATTTTTTTTTTTTTTTTTTTTTTTTTTTTTTTCATTTATCTACACAATAAAAAAAATATTCTAGAAATTTGTAGAAAATTAATTAAAAATAAAAAAAGAAATAGCTTGGTTGGATAAGTGTCCACCCCCCCTTGTAATAGCAATTCTAAATTAGCTCAGGTGTAACCAATCAACAAAATCACACACCAAGTTAAGTGGCATTCACATGTGTTAAATTGTAGTGATTCACATGATTTCAGGATAAATTCAGCAGTTCCTGTAGGATAAAGTTGTTGAAAGGCACAGATCAGGGGATGGATATAAAAAAATATGAAAGGCCTTGAATATCCCTTGGAGCACGGTCAGACAATTATTAAGAAGTGGAAGGTGTATGGCACCACCAAGACCCTGCCTAGATCAGGCCATGCCTCCAAACCGGATGTCAGAGCAAGAAGGAGACTGATCAGAGAGTCTACCAAGAGGCCAATGGCAACTTTGCAAGAGCTACAGGCTTTTATGGAGAAAGGAGAAATTGCATCTTGAATTGCTTTAATCGGAAAACAGAGGACATTGGGGAAACACAGCCGCGTGTGTTTTTCTGATAACAAACAAGCTGAAACTCGGAGCAGCTGATTCAAATTCAGCGGCGTTCTGAGACACGGGCGAGGGGAGGAGCCGACAGCACAGCAGAACAACGCAGTTAAACGAGGCAGTCTTCCCAGCGACAGCGAGTGGGAGAAGTACAGCGTGGAAAAGTACAGAGCAGTTTCGAAGCAGAAAGGAGAAATTGCATCTTGAATTGCTTTAATCGGAAAACAGAGGACATTGGGGAAACACAGCCGCGTGTGTTTTTCTGATAACAAACAAGCTGAAACTCGGAGCAGCTGATTCAAATTCAGCGCCGTTTTGAGACACGGGCGAGGGGAGGAGCCGACAGCACAGCAGAACAACGCAGTTAAACGAGGCAGTCTTCCCAGCGACAGCGAGTGGAAGCGACAGCGAGTGGGAGAAGTACAGCGTGGAAAAGTACAGAGCAGTTTCGAAGCAGAAAGGAGAAATTGCATCTTGAATTGCTTTAATCGGAAAACAGAGGACATTGGGGAAACACAGCCGCGTGTGTTTTTCTGATAACAAACAAGCTGAAACTCGGAGCAGCTGATTCAAATTCAGCGCCGTTTTGAGACACGGGCGAGGGGAGGAGCCGACAGCACAGCAGAACAACGCAGTTAAACGAGGCAGTCTTCCCAGCGACAGCGAGTGGAAGCGACAGCGAGTGGGAGAAGTACAGCGTGGAAAAGTACAGAGCAGTTTCGAAGCAGAAAGGAGAAATTGCATCTTGAATTGCTTTAATCGGAAAACAGAGGACATTGGGGAAAAACACAGCCGCGTGTGTTTTTCTGATAACAAACAAGCTGAAACTCGGAGCAGCTGATTCAAATTCAGCGGCGTTCTGAGACACGGGCGAGGGGAGGAGCCGACAGCACAGCAGAACAACGCAGTTAAACGAGGCAGTCTTCCCAGCGACAGCGAGTGGAAGCGACAGCGAGTGGGAGAAGTACAGCGTGGAAAAGTACAGAGCAGTTTCGAAGCAGTTTGAAAGCAGGTTGACGGCTGCAGAAGAGAAGAAACTAAACTTCAAAAAAAAAAAAAAAACCCTCAACATGGTCTTCAAGCCAGTAATCTGTGACACCTGCTTGATGTGGGAAATCCGAGAAAACCCAGCGGAGCTAAACCAAGTGTGCGTAAAGTGCCGCGCGATCCAGGATTTGCATAAACTAGTAAGCATGCTAGAAATGGAGCTGGAAGAAGTGAGACAGCAACAGGATCTTGAGGAACTGGCACACCCACAATTCATGGAAGTCTGCATCACCCCTAACAGACTGAAAGCCACCAGGGAGATAGAAGGTCAGAACAGCTGGGTTCAGGTAGGCAGAAGCAGGGAAAAAAAGAAACTTCGTCAAACACAACCACCAGAAATCAAAACAACCAACAGATTTGAGTCACTTCAGAATTTTGATGAGCAGAACCAACAACAAGAGAATGAAAGGAACAACATCCAGGACCCCATTGACAGTGGTGACCAGACAGCAAAAAGAAGGGAGGTCATGATTGTTGGGGACTCCATATTGAGAAACACAGCAAGTTCAGTTCGCAGTTTGGACCCCCTTACTACAACAGTGTGCTGCCTTCCGGGAGCCTCGGTCAAGCACATCACTGAGAACGTGGACAGGCTCCTAGAACGAACAGGAGACGACCCGGTAGTAGTCGTCCACATCGGTACAAACAACATTGGAAGAGACAGACCAAAATCCCTGCAAAACAAATTCAGAGAGCTAGGAAGGAAATTAAAAGAGAAAACCAAAACTGTGGTATTTTCTGGTATACTACCCGCACCTTGCAAAGGACCATATGGACAGCTGGAAATAATAAATCAAAACCAATGGTTGAAGACGTGGTGCACACGGGAAGGCTTCACCTATCTTGATCATTGGACCACTTTCTACAACGAGGACTATCTGTATAGACGGGATGGACTGCATTTAAATAACAAGGGAACTAGTCTACTTGGAGAAAAGATCCTCGAGCAGGTTCGGAAGCATTTAAACTAGAAAGGAAGGGGGGAGAAATCAACAAAAAAACAGAAGGGAGACCGCATCAAAACAAGAACAACAACTCAGGTAAGACAACCATTAAATGTATTTATCTAAATGCTAGAAGTATCAGAAACAAAATTCTAGAACTTGAAGCTACTGCACTAACAGGTAACTATGATGTGATAGGTGTTACAGAAACGTGGTTATCTGAGAGTGATGGGGACGAATATAATATTTGTGGGTATACACTGTATAGGAAAGACAGGCAGGACAGAAGAGGAGGAGGGGTAGCGCTATACATAAGAAACAGTCTTGAAGCCCAGGTGTTAAACCTGGACAAAGAAAATAAAACCGAATCAATATGGGTCAGAATAACAGACAAAAATTCAAAAGGCATAATAATAGGAGCATGCTATAGACCGCCAGATTCAGACGGTGAGCACAATAATCTGTTATACAATGACATTAGAAATGTGTGTAGCAAAGGAGAAGCCATACTAATGGGGGATTTCAACTTCCCCCAAATAAAATGGGAAAACCCGGTGGGTAGCGCGAAGGATGAAATAGAAATGGTGGAAATGACAAATGACTGCTTCCTAACACAATTTGTGAAGGCACCCACTAGAGGGGAGGCATGCCTTGATTTAGTCTTTTCAAATAACGAAGATAGAATAACTAAAACAGAGGTCAGAGAACCACTGGCAAACTCAGACCACAACATGGTCTCATTTGAAGTGTTTTTTAAATCCTCAAAAGTAAAGACTAAAGCTAAGGTTTACAATTTTAGAAAAGCAAACTATGAAGGCATGAAACAGAGACTAACAGAAGTAGATTGGAGTAAAATAGAGAAAACACCCACAGAAGAAGGATGGTTGTTCTTCAAAAATGTAGTACTAGAGGCGCAAAACAATTATATCCCTAAAGTAGACAAATCTAAATGTAAAACTAAATTGCCAAAATGGTTTAATAGATCAATTAAAAAAAATATTCAGCGAAAAAAGGCACTTTACAGAGCATTAAAAAAGGACCAAAAAGAAAGTACGCAGAAAGAGTACACAGAACTGCAAATGCAAGTCAAAAAGGAAGTTAGAAAGGCCAAGAGAGAAATAGAAATGAACATTGCTAAGGGAGCTAAAACCAATTTAGGAAAGGGAGATCGTGCCTAACTAACTTGCTTGATTTTTTTGAGGATGCAACATCGATAATGGATAATTGCAAAGCATATGACATGGTTTATTTAGATTTCCAGAAAGCTTTTGACAAAGTCCCGCACAAAAGATTAATTCTCAAACTGAACGCAGTTGGGATTCAGGGAAACACATGTACATGGATTAGGGAGTGGTTAACTTGTAGAAAACAGAAAGTACTGATTAGAGGAAAAACCTCAGAATGGAGTGTGGTAACCAGCGGTGTACCACAGGGATCAGTATTAGGTCCTCTGCTATTCCTAATCTACATTAATGATTTAGATTCTGGTATAGTAAGCAAACTTGTTAAATTTGCAGACGACACAAAAGTAGGAGGAGTGGCAAACACTGTTGCAGCAGCAAAGGTCATTCAAAATGATCTAGACAAGATTCAGAACTGGGCAGATACATGGCAAATGACATTTAATAGAGAAAAGTGTAAGGTACTGCACGCAGGAAATAAAAATGTACATTATAAATATCATATGGGAGATATTGAAATTGGAGAAGGAATCTATGAAAAAGACCTAGGAGTTTTTGTTGACTCAGAAATGTCTTCATCTAGGCAATGTGGGGAAGCTATAAAAAAGGCTAACAAGATACTCGGATACATTGTGAAAAGTGTTGAATTTAAATCAAGGGAAGTAATGTTAAAACTGTACAATGCACTTGTAAGACCTCATCTTGAATATTGTGTGCAGTTCTGGTCACCTCGCTATAAAAAAGATATTGCTGCTCTAGAAAGAGTGCAAAGAAGAGCGACCAGAATTATTCCGGGCTTAAAAGGCATGTCATATGCAGACAGGCTAAAAGAATTGAATCTGTTCAGTCTTGAACAAAGAAGACTACGTGGCGACCTAATTCAAGCATTCAAAATTCTAAAAGGTATTGACAGTGTCGACGCAAGGGACTTTTTCAGCCTGAAAAAAGAAACAAGGACCAGGGGTCACAAATGGAGTTTAGAAAAAGGGGCATTCAGAACAGAAAATAGGAGTCACTTTTTTACACAGAGAATTGTGAGGGTCTGGAATCAACTCCCCAGTAATGTTGTTGAAGCTGACACCCTGGGATCCTTCAAGAAGCTGCTTGATGAGATTTTGGGATCAATAAGCTACTAACAACCAAACGAGCAAGATGGGCCGAATGGCCTCCTCTCGTTTGTAAACTTTCTTATGTTCTTATGGCTAAGACTGGTCAAAGTGTGTATGTGACAACAATATCCCAAGCATTCCAGAAATCTGGCCTGTATGGTAGAGTGGCAAGAAGGAAGCCATTACTGAAGAAAGCCCACCTATAATCCCATTTGAAGTATTCAGCAGGTAAGAAAAATAGCAGAAAGCTATTTAAGGTAGTTAAGGAATGTATTTTTAGAAAGTTCTACAAAGATCAATCAATCAATCAACACCTTTATTTATCCAAATGGGTCAATTGAGAACAAATTCTTATTTACACTGTTGGCCTGACAAGAAGCTCACACCACCACACAAAACACAATAAATAAGAAGTAAAAAACACATAATCTATAAGAAAACGTAAAACTCAGCAGCAATTTAGCAGGCACAGCTGTCAATCCACAATGAATCGATCCTACAGCTAAAAGCACCATCAGATATGAATTGCTCTAATTTAAATTTTTGTTGAATGTAAGGTTTTATACCAAATTTTAATAATTGTATGTGACCCATTAAATGGTAAATAAATGATAAACTCTGTCTCTGAACATTGTGTTATTTTCCTATGTTTAATGTAAGTTTTTTTAAAATTTAAACTGCTTAGTGCGGCCCGTCCTTGTGGCTATGCAAATTTGCACCTAGCCCAAGATGACTCCATGTCTGAAGAAGATAAGAAACTGGTTTTTCATGCTTCTCAGAGAACAGTTATGACCTTGGGCAGATGACCTTTATTTATGCATGACTTGTTTCTACTTAAAAAAAGGATTTTGGGTATAGGAGAGAACCACAATCAACCCAAATAAAACTGCTTCTAATTTACAAAACTTAGATCAAAAGGTGTCTTTATGGGGTGCCGGCTGGCACACCTCCAGTTAAGTTGTTGGCCAGCTCTGTTCATTTGTGAAAGTAGGAGATTTCCACTACTGATGGGATGTAACCTGCCCTGTATAACAATGTCTGTAACTTGTATTTTGTTGCTCAAATACTACCTGTCGAGACCTGCAGGTTGACCTGCAGCTTTTGTTGTGATTGCGTTCTGTACTGTTTTTGGATTTGCTTTGTTCCTGAATTAAACTCCTTTGATTGAAGATTACCTAAAGAAGACTGACTTATTATTTTCAGAAGTAAATTTCCTTTACATGAAATCTATTCCAGTCATTGGCTGCTACAAACTGGAATACCTATGATGTTTCAAGGGAAACATATTCTACTTAAGTAGAATTTGAACAAATGACAGCAGAGTGTAAAACTTCAAGACCTCAAAAAGCCTGTGCTGGTAATGTGTGTTTAATCCCAGAAATGTTATTAGAATTATGTAACTGTATGTTTTATGAATCTTAAACGTTAAATGATTATAAAGTTTAGGTCATTTTTTTTTTTTTTTCCGTGTTATACTGTTCATGAAAAGCTGTATTATAGCCATGAGACCACTAGGGTCCACTTAAGACTCTGAAGGTCAAGGTTGAAATAGTAAAAACAAACCTTAAGAAGCAAAAAGAGCAAGGATGAGCTCAGAATGCCTGCAAGGTCATATAATGAATACATCCAACGCTTTTGGATTTCCCTTGCACAGTAAGAATGCAAGATATGTAATTAGCTTATGTAGTTATACCTGTTTAGATCATTACAATGAACAGTTTTGACTGCAATGCTTAAAGCTTTTGGATTCCAGGATGCTCTCCATCTCAAGTTATTGAAAAGGTCAAATCAATTAAAGTGACTGGATATGACTGGCCATGAAAGAGGTTACTGCACAGTTGAGCAGCATGGCAAATGCAGATGAATGTAGATAACAGTCAGTACTTAATAAAGTGGTGGAAAAAGGAAACTATAAAATCTGGTTTTTAACAATGCTAGTAAAGAAAGCATTTTGGATGTCAGAGGAAAGGGGGATATCGATATGTCTAAATTGATTTTACACTGTGGGCCTTTAACATAAACAGTTGTTTTTATATCTCCCAACACAGGTTCATCGACTGACAAAAAAAAAAAATGGTGATGCCTTTTATACAAAGTTTTAAATAATATTTTAGGGTAGTCCCCATGTTTTATCATTGTCGATAAACCTGACAGTGATAATACTGTGTATTATTTAAAGTGTTTCTGGTACTTTTCTATTCAAAAAATACCTTATTAACCATGTCATTTATGCTTCTTATTATAAGAATAACATTTGCAGAACACAAATATGTACAAAATACTCTACAATTGTGCATTGAACAAAATACAGTGCCATTTAAAACAGAATTTGTTTATTTAAAAATGCTCTCAAAAGATTACTCAATGAAATATGTGGTTTATTTAAAAGGAACACCGATGTCGTAATCTATAGTGTGGACGTGCTGACTCCTAGGCAGAGAAAACAATTGCAGGGATCAGTCGAGGTGTGAAACACAACCCCATCGCATCTGTGAGTTTGCTCCATGCTCAAATTCCACGTTACTGTAACAGGAGGAATGTTTTGTTCTACTGTAATGAAAGTTCAATGCTCTTCTGCCTACAGTTCCATAAAAGTGTCAAAAAGAAATATTGAGATTATCATAACTGAAACTGCAGCCATTTCAGCAGGTTGGGAAAGACTGCAATACATCTGTGGGAGAATGGAGCGGTCCCAGAAGGAAAATGCATTAGGTGCAGTATATGTAGACAAGAAAAAAAAAAGAATATTAAATGAATGGATAAGCCTATATAATGACCATGATCATAAGGTATGCACATTACAATTTCAAAGATGTATTGGTGAACAAACATCATGCACTATATGGGACTATACGGAATAGTCTTTGGGTCTATGTTAACAAATCTTTTTTATTTCATTTTATTTTTATACAATACATGTGTTATGCAAAGAACACTATAAAAACAAAAGTAGTAGTAACAGTAATAGTTACTAACACATTAATAATAATCTTTATTTTGATATAGTGCCTTTTATAGTGGACAACCATCACAAAGCACTTTACAAGATATGAGACTAGGGTGTGTGAACTATGCATCAGCTGCAGAGTCACTTAGGTCTCACCCGAAAGATGAAAGCACAAGGAGGTTAAGTGACTTGCTCAGGGTCAAGCAGTGAGTCGGTGGCTAAGCTAGGATTTGAACCGGAGCTGGTCACAAGCCTGTTTCTTTAATCACTGGACCACATAGCCTCCTGAACATTAGCAAATGCTGCTCTTTGTGTTAATTTATTGTTCTATATAGCAATAGAAGTATTCATGCTGATCCCCCTTTTAACTGGATCATACCTTTTATTCAATTTTGGATATTGACAATTTTCTGCACTATGGATTCAGTGTTTTACCTTTTCTGTTGTTGTGTCACAATAGAAAATAACCATCAATGAAGTTTATCATGCACCAGATAGAGCTCATTCTACCTACTTGGTTGATCTAGCCATTATTAACTGTCTGTTGTGACTCTACTAGGAATAATCAAATAAAAAAGAAAGTAAGCCTAATGGAATTGTTTCACCACTTAGCATCTCATGCTTATTTTTCTACAGGATGTGACTAATCCTAAACCAGCAACATTTTCAAAAATATTTAACAGTCCATGAGAAATGCTTTTATCGGTTCAAATAAACTACTCAGTATACAGGTACTTGCTTTTGGAGTCACATAGCTAATCTTTAAATAGTGGTATTAGATAACCAGACTTGATATCTCTTTGTCACTAAAGACATCTCTGGGTGTGGGTTAATTGCACCAGCCTTTCAACTCTGGAGGTCCAGGTTCAAACTCTGCATGGCTCTCAACTGAAATTAGTGTACTTGATTTAGTGGCTAGTTGGATCAACCTGTACCTATAAGCCACAGATTGATCTTTCAGAGATCCAGCCTAGATTGTAACATCAACCTCAAGGGGTACTCGCAGGATGACCACAGAAACTATAGGTGGTGTTTGCAATGCAGTTGCTGTAAAATGCTTTCTTAAAAATCCAGCAGTTACTTATCCTGGTGGGCTACAAGTTGATTAGTCCTTTAGCCTGCTTTTGGAAAGGGAACACAGTTGGTATTTACTTAGGACTGAATAGTGCATGGCAGAGCTTTGTGCAGAAGTTCACATAGTGCCTTCACTTATAACATCTGGCCAGTGCTGATACACCTTTCATGAGCACTGGATTTAGTGTAGATACACATTTAAAAAAAAAGAAAACCAGTAAGGCCAACTTTAAACATTTAATCATATTTGATGTACAGGATAAACACACAATTCTGCTCAGACATTTGTATATAAATTGCAAGTTATACACAAGGTGCATGTTGTTATGGCATCTACGGAAAGAGATTGGTTGTATTAATGCATATTTCTGGCACTAAGGAATACATCGCTAGATGCCATGAAATTTTGAGTCTGAAAACATCCCAGATAAGAGCATTATTCTCTGAAGACGTGAAACCTGAGCCGCCTATCTGTTACTATCTGCACTAATAAATGAAGGGTTGCTACCACTATTACAGTAACCAGCATTTTGCTAATATTCTCCTTACACTTGGCATGAGTTTCCATAAAGGTGTCATCACCCTGTTGGAGGGAGCTGAAACCCAAGAAAAAGAGACAAGAGGGTTCCTGACCTGGCAACCACAGCTGCAGGCTGGAAAACCTGTGTGTCAAAGCACCATTTGCTCCTGTCACTACGCAACCACACATCAAACAGCCCGCCAGCTGAACTTGCAGTTATGATGACAGGCTTAAAACAAAGCAATAAATATTTAAATGTGTACGATCACAAGCTGCCTTTAATTTAACTCCTTACAGTACATACTTCACATTAAATCACACTCACCAGTGATATGCAGGTAATGAAATACTTATGCAAACTACAATGTATCAATATTTGTGGGTGTTTTGGGTGTCACCTGGTTAGTGTACAGGCACTTTGATAAATGTCAATTTCTACACCATTTTGACCAACCCTTTCCAGGCTATAACAAAAGTAACAGATAGCTCAAGAGCTGAAGAAAGAGTGTATTTTTTGTAAAACATGTTTATACTGAAAATGAAACTAATAAGAAACTATGGCCCTTTAGCACTCAAATGAACATTTAAAAATGTTTCAGTTGACTACATTAAAATCCACTAAAATAAAAAGCATAGCCATCATTTTGTAAGTCTCGCGTTTCTCTGTAGAAAAGTCGTGCACATTATGGGAACAACAGTGATTGGTTACTAAGAATGTGAGCCAAAGCACGTTGTTAATGACTTAGATGACATTAACAAAGTAAAGAAGTAACATGAAGAGTCATAGTTTAACAAAACTAAACCACCTGAATTGATTTTTAACAGAACTATAACTCCAAGTAGTAACACTTGCATGCTCTGTCAGTAACCAATCACTGCTTTTTATGACATGTGTTAAAATGATGAGCGCTCCTTCGTGATTAGAAGTGCAGCTGTGAAACATGAATGTTGTGGTGTTGTGCTTTTTTTCTAATTAAATAAAATCAATGCATTTAAAATGATGAAACATATCATTTCATTTTCATGTAGCCTATTATTATTATTATTGAAAACAGAAGCAGTTATAAGCAGTGTTTTTTTTTTTTTTTTTTAGAATACAGCTGTTCTAGTTAAAGTGAAAAATTACTAATAAGACCATTTTGTTTTTGCTGGTCCCTTGAAATTCATATTAGTGAGAGTTGACTGTATATTGCTATTTCTGGAAGGAAACAAAACTCTCATAAAGTAACTCTCTGCCAAGTGAGACCAATGGAGCAACTTATTGCAGCAAACACTTTCCTGTGCTGTAAATGAAAAATAAATACAATCTTTGTAGTCTAATTTTGTTTCCTGACCAATTATTATTCTGTTATAACATGTTTTTTGCAACACACCCATGAGGATATACAAATCCTTATAAATGACCATAGTGTTATGATTGACTGTGCTATACTTCTATTACCCTTAATGCCATTACTGTGAAATGCAGCAGGCTTTAAAATTGATATTATTTGTCTTTTAAAGATAAAAAAAAAATGGTTTGTTCACTGTAGTTTAAAACCAACGATACCACAGAGTACTTATCGTCTAAGAGTTATTCCTGGCAAGAGTATTCAAGTTCAAAAGTAATATATTATCATTATTATTGTTTTCTATTCTCCTGACAATAGAACAACTTCAAACAAAAACTAAGTGCAGTACTAACCTTTTAAAATATAAACATTGCTGATTAAAATATAAATAACAGAATTTTATTTTTGAAACTGTCTATTTCTCCTAAAAAATATAAACTTAAAGATTATACCATTGCCACAGGCCTATGGAGTCTGTGACTGGTATGCTCAGACATGAAAAATAAATAATATATAATAATTACACAAATAAAAACTAGCAAATAGTATATAATAAGAATTTTAAAGACTGAAACTTGCAACATTTGCACATCGTGCTTTCCTTCCACAGGAGTACTACAAGTTTATCGTATCATCTTAACAGCTGTATCGTACTTTTTCTTCAGTTAACTAAAATAAAATAGCACTAAATAAATTATATTTCTCTTCAGCTAACCAAAAAAAATAAATAAATAGGATTCAGATACCGAGTTTTCTTTAAATTGTGCTAAGTCTGTGTTCAGGTGATTTGACTGAGTTCAGGAATTCTAGTTGCCTGACATAGGTAATGTAGGCAAAATCAGCCAAAGTGTCTTTATATTAATAAGCACCAGGACCATCTAGTGTATCGTAGTGTGTTGCCGTCAAAAAAAAGGAAACTTGATATACAGTAACATATCACTAGATGGCGCTAATTAAAAAAAAAAGTCTAGCATATATTATTATTATTATTATTATTATTATTATTATTATTATTATTATTATTATTATTATTATTATTATTATTATTGTTATGAATTTATATAATATCAGTTATAGAATACAATAAAATCAGTTGTAAGTAAGAGCAAATTCAAATAAAATACAATAGATTAAATAATTATGTTTCAGAGAGATTACGACTGAGAGCGTTAAATATTTGGCTATCAGAGTAAATTCCATTAAAAGCAAGTAGTAAGTACAATAAATGGATAAGAAATATTTCAAGTAAAAGAATTACAAAACACATGAATACCGTTACCTTTAAGAGTAGATTCAAGTACAAGATACAGAAAATATAATCATGATTGAGAGCAGTAATAGAATACAGCAAAGTGTAGTGCAGTTAAGTACAAGTATAAGATGATGCAAGTACTGTACAATTGGGTGCCATACAGTCCAGTATAGTCGAGAGTTATGAGGTTTACAGATGCTGTCTGAACAGGTGTGTCTTGAGGAGGAACCAAAAGGTGGGTAGGGACTGAGCAGTCCTGATATCCATGGGTAGGCTGTTCCACCGCTGAGGGCCAAGGGTGGAGAAGGAGCGGCTCTGGGGGGGGTTAGAGCTAATCTTCCTGTGGCAGAGGAGCGGAGGGGGTGAGAGGTGGTGTAGGGAGAAATAATAGTCTAGCGGTAGGAGGAGGGGGCAAAAGGTTGAGGCAGTGACATGAAAGTACAAGAGCTTTGAACAGGATATGAACAGCGATGGGGAACCAGTACTAAATGCATCTATGGTAGCTAACTAGACCTGAAGAGTAACACTTGAACTCAAATTAATTTAAAAAATGTTCAAATCCAAACTTTGCAACAAAACAAAAGTGTGCATGTTTACTCTAAAAAATACCGTTGGGTACAAAGGCACATTTATTCATTATTGTTATGAATGTTATTGAAGAACTGAAAATAAAGACACATACTTCTGATATATATATATATAATAATAATACTCAACTACTTATGCATTAAACTTCAACAGCTCAATATTTTGCATCAAAGTGTTGAATTCTACTCAACAAATAAATGCCATTAATGTGGTCTCAACTGATGCAAGCATAGTTCAGGGAAATCCAATAATTTCAGCATAATGCATGGGAACTGAAAGTAGACATGGCACAAAACTGTTTGATACCTCCTTTCAAAATATATTAATAGATCATTTTACTAAATCTTGGCTTATATGAGCTCAATTTATAACCGGGGGTGGGGTTGGCCTGCGATCACTCGTCTTGCAGGTACGTCCATGTGGACATAACTAAATTTGCTAGGAGGAAATCAGGAGTCAGTAAATAGTGATGATATATGGGACCAGTTCTCTATCTATCTAGTGTTCCAGCACTCAGTGTGACCTTAGAGGGCCAACTGCAGAATGATGTAATTGGACCCACAAGCTCTGTTTTTATTCATCTAAGGGAGAACTGTGTTTGCAACATAAATAATGCATTCCTTTTGTTGTAGGGGCCTGGGTTTTCAGCAAGCACACGTTGTAGGGCTGAAAGCAGCAATTAAGATAGCTTTCAGCGTAAATCCCAAGAGTTTTGTCAGTAAAGCCCCAGTCAGCCTTGAATTGTCTGGAACAATAAAGCAGATTTATACATTTCATAAGGAAAGATGTCCTGATTTTTCATTGGTCCTGAAACTTTTAGGAAAGATTAGCCTCAAATGAATATTTTTTTTGAAAAAAATGCACTATTGGAATGCTACGGATATTTACAGTATCTTTTGATGTAACATATAATTTAATAATAACATTTTCTTGATGCCAGTTGTTATTATTATAATTCTTCTTCTGCTTCTTCTTCTTCTTAATACTTAGGTAACTCTATTTACTCAAACATACAGATTACCACGAATATGTATAAAAATGTGCAATTTTTGCACATAAAAATATAATAAAGATAGGTTTGTGGAAAACAAACAAACAAAAAAAAATGGTCTGCTTATTGAGTTAAAGAGCCCATATCACATCCATATAAGTTATAACAATAACTGTAAGATGTATTGAACATTGCTGTGCTGTTTCCTACAGTCCTACCACTTGCAATAACTTTCACTTTTCTTTCGTATTATGAGCTGCTAGCTTAATGGTATCACTGTATTTTTGCCTGCAGTCCTGGAATTACCCTTTTCATTCGTTATGGTCAGCCAGCAGCAGGTACACTCCCAATACAAAGGCACTTGATGTCCCTATTATTCTTAAGAGTTACCAGAGCTAACTTGTACAGATGTTGTTCTGTTGGCTAGAATATAGGTGAAAGTAACTTTAATTTCATACCGGGACTGTATCATTGTTCAATTTAAATAATGGTTTAAAAATAATAAATTGTAATGAAAATTAAGATTATGTTTAATTTTTGGATTATTCATTTTGAACCATAAAATATACGGATTAGTACTAACAGTTACAACAGCACTTAATAGAACAAAAAATATTTGATTTATATTTCACTTTTTTTCCGAGCTATGTCCAGCTGTTCGGCTTGGATTTTGGTGTCTGATGAATTTTATATCTTAGCTTTAGTTAGGGCTACCAGATTGGAGAGTTGAAAGAGTTGAGAGTTTTTTTTCTTCAATTCGCTGACGCTGTACCAACTCCAAAGCCGTTAAATAACATTTTATAATAACACAATAATAGTTTAAAAATTAAACTTCAGGTGTATTTACTGAAGACGACAACAACTAATTATTTTCTTTAAACGGCATCTCAAAACATGCTAAAATATACAAAAGGCCAAATTAGTTAGTAAGTCTTCATCTAGAATATTGTATTCAGTTCTGGTCACCTCGCTACAAAAAGGATATTGCTGCTATAGAAGGAGTGCAAAGAAGAGCGACCAGAATTATTCCAGGTTTAAAAGGCATGTCATATGCAGACAGGCTTAAAGAATTGAATCTATTCAGTCTTGAACAAAGAAGACTAGGTGGCAATTTGATTTAAGCATTCAAAATTCTAAAAGTTATTGACAATGTCGACTCAAGTGACTTTTTCGACCTGAGAAAAGAAACAAGGACCAGGGGTCACAAATGGAGATTAGATAAAGGGGCATTCAGAACAGAAAATAGGAGACACTTTTTTTACACAGAGGATTTTAGGATCAATAAGCTACTAACAACTAAACAAGCAAGACGGGCTGACTGGCCTCCTCACATTTGTAAACTTTGTTATGTTCTTATGTTTTTATTTAAAAATAAAAAAGGTGATACAATTGCAAAATAGGGACGATTTAACAAATGTACTTTTTTCTGACTGGGACAAAAAATGAAGGTGTTATTGCTTTACTTGTTTCTTCAGAATATGAACTAAACTATGCACAAAATGTTTACTTCTGAGTGGTTGTTACCTTGTATAGTTTGTTTTAATTGTGAAGGATCTCATGATATTTCTCCTTAAAAGCAATTAGAAGGAGCAGCGTATCACAGTCTATCATTCTACCACCAAGTAATAAAGTGGAATTGTTTTTTGATTTTGTCTTATAAGGTATTCACTGCAATGCAGGCTAAGATTCATCTTTGCCAGTCTTCACACAGTGAAGATCTCGTTCTGTATTCAGCATTTTCAATTATTGGAGAACCATATGTCTCAGGAAGCTCATCTCGTTCAGTCCTGAGATACCTTTGTCGAGCTGAAGAATAAACTCCTTTATAGAGTATACATGCGAACAAGACAAAAACTTATATATATATATATATATATATATCAGACTGGGACCTAGGAGTCCCATGAGCTTAAAAAGTGATTTCCACCAGCATATGTTAACCTACAGCGCTAAGATAAGGACTGAAATGGTTAAAGTCACAGATTTCACGTCTAAGGTGTCAGAAGTACACTCCGATCCAACAGTAAAAGACCTTGGATATACCATTTTTTTATTTTAACACACACACACACATATATATATATATATATATATATATATATATATATATATATATATATATATATATATATATATATATATATATCAACATATTAGAAGAAGGAACCTATCTTCTTCCTTGGAAAATTCCAGCTGTGCTTTTTAGTGTGGGTACGCGTTCGCTCACCGAGGGTTGTTTTGTCACTCGCTTTCTCCATGGTGTTCCTGCATCTACCAATTCTCCACTCAGATCTATGTTTGGAATTCAGTTGAGGAACAAACACAACTCCGTCAGCTTTCTGCATACACCGCTGCACTGAACATGGCCAGACTGCCTCCAACCAGGAACCCTGCACTATTCCACACAGTCCCCTTATGTACCCCAGGCCACACCTCTGTCAATCCATCACAGCCAACTGCTACGCGATTATGCTTGTGACCTAATCATCGCAACCTGAAACACCTGTGTTTCTGCCCTTCCTAAGATGGCCACTGCAACCGAACCCTATGCTTAAGGCAGGCATCCCTCCTTTTACCATCCTTCACCATGCCAGATGAACCTTTCAGTATCTTGCTGTTTAAACAAACACACCAAAAACTTCCCTTAATATGTGAAGGTTTTATCTTAAAAATATATTTATACCACAAATGATTTGATTGATTGTCGCCATAAAACATGCTGTTTTTTATTTAAGCGTGGAGAAACTAATAAACTAACTAATCTCCAGAGCTATTAGTTAAATAACATCCCTGATAAAATACATAAACAAAAAATAAATGCAAAAACAAGGCCTTGTTGGCTATAATTGCAAAAGCAAAAATATGCATTAACAGAGAAAAAGCATTTCAAAAGTCCGACCTCCACCATCCCATAGGTACTTAAGCCCAGTTACTTATTCATCTCCCATGGGAAGAATTGGTGGTTATGATATTATACCCTGAAGTAGAGCTTTGTCACATTGATGAACTCACAACATCCCATTAATAATAATATGACTAATGTGTTTTTGGATCTAGACATGTTCAAACCTCCCCATTTCTTATCAGGTTTATCTTTCCTGCTTTCTTCTATGCCAAGAAGGTAACAAACCTTGTGCTACACTTAGATTGCGCAAGACTGGAGTCTATTTTTTAATTATTAAGAGCCTGTAGACTATAGAGTACTGTATATACCAGTCTCCCTCAATTTATCTTTGTGTGTTTTTTGTTAGGTAGACTTCAAAGTCCTTAAATTGAACTTCTGGGTTGTTTCTTATAGCGTTTATGTAATGATTAGTTATTAGTATGGATGGAACTGTGATAGCTGTGGTCCAGCTCCCACACCACGTGACCTGTGAAGAAAAAGAATATCAGCTCTGGGTGTTTATAAAGGTTTCCAGGGTGAGGGGCACCAGAGCTGATTTAGGAATATTATTCTCCATAACTTCAAAATGCTTAAGGCTACCACACGCTAGACGCAATGCAATTTTTCATTGAGCAACAAGATACCTTTGCAGCTACATAACCACACACCAGAATGACACAGAGGCGATGTGACAGGTTTGAAAACTGCCAGATCAATAAAACTATTAAAAATTGCTCTCAAAACTATGATCAAGACTGGTACATAGTCGACATCATGATGAAGAAATGATAAGTGTCTTCTGTGACGGTATAGCTATGACAATAAAACATACATACCAGGTTTATTCAGTTCCTTTTATATTCTTTGAAATTTGTATCTTTATAATTGCAATGATCTAAAAACTCTGGATATTCCTCCAGTCAATTATTAGTTGTTGCACGACAAATAGCAAAAAATGGGATTCAATCATATTCATTTTGCATCGCTCTGATGTCTCTTGTTGTGCTGTCTGTGATGTGAAAGTATAGGTTCTATTAATTTTGTCACTGTGCTGCACATTTTCTCTATAAGCTAAGGAAACTGAAAATTCAAACAATTTCTTATGAATGTTACATATGCACTTCCCAGTTTACATTTAAAAGCTTTTTTTTTTTGTTTTGTTTTTATATATATATATATATATATATATATATATATATATATATATATATATATATATATATATATATATATATATATATATTTTAAGAGTACTCTGGCTTCCAAGACTGTCCTGCCATCTGCTAGAAATATAGCTAAACTTGACCTCTTAAGGTCACAGTTCAAAGCTTTGTGGCCATTTCTGATGACCTTTAAGATATTAAATTGAGGAAAAGGCTTGATATATAATCCCCATGACATCTGTGAGATTTTGTCCACTCCTAAAGACAGATAGCCACCAACCTGGTGTTCCGACATGCATTACTGCTTGCATCAATACCTGCATGACAGTTAGTCATGTTAGTTAAAAAGATGTTAAAGTATATGTAGAGACATGAGAAATATTACAATTCAAGGCAACATATAGTTTGATTAAATGTACCCTCTGGGGCCTCCACAATGCTAAATTAATATCAATTTAAAGGAAGGCAAACCTAGTCAAAATGCTGTGCTTTGCCTAGTTTCCTTTTTTATTGTAAAATAATATACAATATTAATTTCAGCTTTAATTAAATTCTATGGTATTTTATTAAATTAAATACTTATTTTCTAATTGTAAAGATTTTAGTTCCCTAAAGGTCTAGAGTTGAAAAAACTCATAAAAATGAAAACATTAAAATAAAAACATTAAAATGAAAACATTCATTCATATGAGAAAATTCAGGGGCTAGTTTCAGGTAGCAGTCTGCTAAATCCAATTCACTTCCTTGAATAAAAAGTTAAAGAAAATGACATTTATTCTTAATTCATACAGACTTGCTGGTAGATTTCTAATAATAAACTTAATTGTTCTATCTTATAATATATATTTTTTTGAAGCAGATACCAATAAGATAGCAGTGCTTTGTGAAACTAGCCCAGGATACTAACATTAACCCAAAGTGAGGTTCGAAAGACATAATTGTAGTATTTTAAACTAGTTATTTATGCATGTGTTTTTTACAAACTGTTTTAAATCATAAGGTTAGCTGAATAAACATTATCCACCCATCCTTTGATTTCATGATTGCAGACTGGGACCCTTTCAAAACATTGAAAACCTACAGTATAACTTTTGGCAGTTTAATCAGAAACATGTATCTGTCTGTTTGTCTGAATGTAGTCTCTTCTTGAAAAGAATTAAAATGAATTAGTTTGGAACTTACAGCCAGTGTTTGTCTTCTATCCTGCAGAGGACAGCAACAAGCCTCCAGGGCAACAGGGCCTGGCAAAATATAAAAAGGGAGTATATCCTGTTCAATTGTAATCTTTGACTGACTTCATTTGAGGCTTCTGACAGTGAAATTAAGAACCCTCATTTTTACTCATTTAGAGTTAGTCAAAACATTGATTAAATGTGATCCTAAATTTGGCTAGCAGATAAAGACAATCAACATCTAACTTTGTACATTGTATACTGAAGAAAGCTCTTACTCATACTCATTATCGCACAGCACCGTTTGTGGCTTCGGTACTGCTGGAGAGCAGTAAAAATGTCTACCAGTAGCAGCAGCTGATTCCTCATGAAATGACACATCATGTTCCTTCTGAGCTTGTAATGAATCCTCTGCAGTATCAATATAACATCTATTACCTGTAGCAATATTGTGCAATACACAAACTGCAACAAACATATTACACACCAACAGAGGACTATACTGTAGTTTTACACCTGAACTATATACACATCTGAAATACATTTTCATTATTCCAAATGTGTGCTCTATGACACTTCAAGCAGAGGTGATGGCTCGGTTATACCTGTGGTCAGTGTTACATACATTCATTTGTACATAGTTGTTGTTTCTTTTCATCAGTATTTTTGTTTTGCTGTCAGTTCACAAACTGTATCAGTATCACACAAACACATACAGTACTTTCTTTTTACACTACACACCCAAAAACGACAGTATGTTTAAAACTCACAGGGGGGTTCCAAACAGGGGGAGATTCCAGTACTGTACTATTAACATGCATTTCATTTTATCTAGGGTATTACACCAGCAAGAGTAATGGTTATGTGAAATCGGTATCATGAGCCACCATTTAAATGGGTATCCATTGTTACCTGTCAACCAGCTGTTCAGACTGTCATCTTGCTCAAACAAAGCTGTCAGCTGTGAGTTTGCAAGGATGAACAAGTCATGTGCTAGTTTGCATACACATGTGTGATAATGTTCTTCTGCCTCTCTCTATTTCATTCTTGAGTGCTCTGTAGTACTCCATTGTATATGCAAAAGAAGTTTTTTTTTTTTTTTTAATTCATATACTGTATTTGTTTATTATTCATTTACAAAAAATATTGTTCAGTTTCTTATGTTTTGTCATTTTTTTTCATCTTAGCTTCTTTTTTCTTTTCTTTTACTTTTCTTTGATTTCCTCTTTCTGTGTCAGTCCAAACGCACACAGTTGTTTCTTAGGACTACTTTGTTTTTTATAGTGTGTTCAATTGTTAAAGTTCCTGATTGCACCACTAAATAAACCTGGTTTCAGTGAGTCTTAACACAGTGCTCAATTGTTTATTTGGGACCCCATTGCCTTGTGATCAGAATACAGCCCTCAGTGAAGAAGTTAATTGCCATTGATTGCAGTGGTGGCTTGTCAGATGAGGTAGAGGAGGCACTGCCTACTTGAAAATGTTGAAATAAATACGCTTTGTGTATTTCTTTATTTATTTATTCATATGTAATAAATTATATAATATTAAGTTACTTACCATAACCCTGGTTCCCTGAAAAAGAAGATGACCACCAACCAATATTTTTGGGATAGGCCTGAGTCACGGGTGACAGAGTGTAATGCACATTTTTTTATGTGTGTATTAAGTATTGCACTGAGTGTATATTTGTTTGATTTATTCACTGATATGCTTTGTATTTGTTTGAAAACATACGGTTTGATATTTGTTTGTAAAACGCGCTTGTTTGCTTTGATAAAGAGCATAGAGTACAGACTACAGAGAAAAACACAGAGACAAAGAACTGGGGAAGTATGCGGAGAACTGGGATACTGTGACAGGAGAAGTGACTGAGGGAGGAAGCTGCTGCAGTCTTGGCTGACAGGAGACCTGAGAGAGACGATTTGACAGTTGCGCCAGAAGCAGGAACCAGTTGTAGGTTGGTGGAGTGGTGCCCCCTGCTAGGGGAGGAGAATTGGCTACTGTGAATCAAAGTGGGAGCAGGAGTTTGGAACCACGTACTCTACCAACTTACCAGTCATGGAAAATACAGGAGGCTCTTTGTGACCCTGTGAGCATTGTTTTATGCTGTTATGTGTTGGACCTTTCCTTTTTTACTTTTATAATCTAATTAAAATAAAGTATTCTGGTACTTACCTGTGTTGTTGTCCTTGGGTGTGGGTGGTCTGGATGCTTTTCCCCTCTGTTGATATTCGAACCTGGGTGTAAAGAAAAGAAAATATAAACTTGATATATAGGTTAACCAGGAATTCCTTATTTTTCCTAAACATATGATGGCGTAGTTGGTACTTCTGGGGTGCTAGAGTTTTTTTTTGTCATTTCAGAATTTACTTGCTTGAAAGTTTTTGGACAGGTGGTCGCTGTGACACCTGCCATAGGTAGGTATTTGCTGAGCATTTTGTCAGATCTGCCAATAGGCCCCTCCGTGGAGTGAGGTCCTCGGTCCCGCCTGCTGAGGGAATAAGTAGTCGCTATGTGGAGCTCATTTCCTCTTTTGCATCGAATGAGAGTGATGCTACTTCACAAGTTTTGGTGGTCATCTTCTCTTTCAGGGAACCAGGTATACTGTAAGTAACCACCAACCAATAATTTTAGGAAAAGTATACCAAAGCCGTCGCGAGGCAGCATGAGAGGACAGCATACAAGGGACGCGTCGCTAACGCTAACTAGTGTTGGTGGTGTGCACGTACAACCTCAAGGACCTTTGTGCCTAATGAAGGCGTAGAGGGATCTACCACATTAAATCGGTAGAACCTAGTTAATGTATGCGGAGTAGCCCAGCTAGCCACAGTACAAATGTAAGTCAGTGAGGCACCTCGAAAGAGAGCCCATGACATAGCCACACTTCTGGTAGAGTGTGCGGCCAACCTCCCAAGTGGGGGTAGGCCAGTATTATTATACGCTGTTGATACTGTGTCCACAATCCAGTGGACAGTCGCTGCTTCGAGAGGGCTTGATCCAGGGTCCTTTCACCATAGCAAACAAAGAACCAGCCACTGATGCAGTGTTTTTGTCCTATCCACACAACTTCACAATGCTCTCACTTGGCAGAGGGAATTCAGTTTCCTATCCTCCTCCAAATCAAAGAGATAGGGGTGGAAGGCCTCTAGTTCCATTGACTCGTTCAAGAGGAAAGCCGTAATGCGGGGTTTGTGCGCAACGATAGCCTGTGTCCATTATCCCAAACACGCATACAGGACCTGTGCACAGACAGAGCAATGTAGCTCACTGACCAGCTTAGCAGAAGTAATGGCAAATAAAAAGGCTGTCTTCATAGAGAGATATTTCAGCTCTGCAGAATGTATAGGCTCAAAAGGGGCCTTAGTGAGAGCCTCCAATACCACGTCTAGACTCCAGTCGGGGAGGAAGTCCTTTCTAGGGGGACGCAGCTGCTGACCACCCTTTAGAAAACGGGTCACCAGAACATGGGTACCCAGAGATACTGAGTCTTTAGGGACGTGACATGCAGATGTATCTGCCAGGTACAGTTTCAGCATAGAGGGGGACCTGCCCACCTCTAGCAGATTTTGCGGAAACTGTAAAATAATTGCTATGGGGCAGTAGATGTGGTCATGATCTCTGGCCATGCACTGCTTTGAAAATACCTCCACTTGCAAGCATATATGCTTTTATGGAGGAAGCCCTAGTTTTCTGCAGTATACTGAGAGCACCAAGGCAGACAGACAGTCCTGTTCAGGGGCCAGACCCACAGCTGGTTTCTACCCAATTCTGGATGCCAGAGGAGGCCTTCCTCCTGACAGAGGAGATCCATGTTCAGTGGGATCTCCCAGAGCTGGTCCTGCAGCAGCTCAAAGGTATGAAAAGCATTCTCCTGGGCCATCTGGGGACCACCAGGAGAACTATCACTTTCTCTCTCCTGACCTTCTTGAGGAAGGCAGGGATCAGTAGTGTGGCTGAGAAAGTGTACAAAAGTGATATGGTACATTCGCTTTCTAGGGTGTCGATGTCTAGTGGACCTCTGCAACGGTGGAAGTAGAACCACAGGGGAAAATGAGTCATCTCTGCCGAGAGATTGAATTGGGCTTCCCAAATGTGCTGCACCACCTGAGGGTGGAGTAGCCATTCTGATATGTGAGTACCCTCCCTCGAGAGGAGGTCCACCACCCAGTTCACCACTCCAGGGAGGTGAAAAGTCTGGAGGGATAGTAAATGCTTCTGTGCCCAGATCAGCAGCCAAAAGGCTATGCGATGTAACCCCAGGGACCGAAGCCCACCCTGGTGGTTCACGCCACTACTGACATGTTGTCAGTGTGAATGAGGAAATGTCTGTTCTGGAGAACAGGAAGGAAATTTTGGAGAGCAAGGTGCACTGCTCAGAGCTTCAACTTATTTATGTGCGGAGATGTCCAGCACCTGTCCAGGACCCGCTGACTTGTGTGCCTGCCCAGACCACACCCCCCACTTCAGGTGCGTCTCCGTGCTTCAGATCACCCAGTGGAGCCGTGAGGATTGGGACCATTCGGGTTATTGTGCGTGTGTGGGGAGATTGTCAGTGGCTCGACCGGAGAATGGGGAGGGAGTAGCGCTGCCACTTGCCAAGACGCCTCGCATTCTTGGTAGGAGCACTGCTGCTGGCCCAAATGTATTCCTCGGGGATATCGACGCATCCAACAGTGCCATCTTATCTGCATCGGGAACCCTAGCCTGTGACAGCCATAACTGTCTAAGAGCCATCTCTGGGCTTGCCCTTGAAGGCCGGAGATTTGGAACAGCTTACCTGAAGGGAGGCGTAACTACTAAGCCACCGTTTTAGGGATCATGGCTTCTCTTAGTATGCCATCCATATAGGTGGTCAGAATACTCGTCGTATTCACTAGGCAGGTCACCTGTACTTCCGTTGTGTTCGCCTGCTTCAAGTGAGTTTCCATGACCCTACATTGCGGGTTCGGGCATGCACAGTCCTTGGGTAAGCCCCCCAATGGCAGAGCCTTGAGCAAGACTGCTATGGTGGAGTCCACTATCGACCAAGGAACCTGCAATAAGTTTGCAATGAGTCCCATTAGGGCCAACATGGAGCTTGAAAATGGGGGTGCACTAGACTCAGAGGCAAACTCAGAACTGGACTCTGCCTCGGTAGAGAGCACAGACTCCTCTCCTTCCTCCATCTCGGTAGGGAATGATTCCTTATTCCAGAGGCCGCTATCGAGAGTGCTTCCTCCTCCTCTGCTATCCGTGCAGGCAATTCCAGCTCACTCTGAGCTCCCCTGGGGCAGTCAGGGGCTGATACTGGGATGGGCACTGGTGGAGCTGCGGCTGGAGCAGCGGCAGTCTTTTGCCTCACCAACAACTGCAGGACCTGGGCCATCTGTGCCTTAGGGTTCATTATGTCCCTCTTCTGCCTATATTGTTTGACCCGCTTCACCATCTGTGGAGATGAGGAGTGGCTGCGAGATGTTGGCAGCTGAGCCTGTGCACAGGGGATACCCTGCGAGGGGCGAGGGGACAGTTGGAGGAGGGAGGGAATTGGGGCTCCTAGGGTCTCTGACGACTCAGTCACAGGGGACGAACATTCTGTCCCCATGGCCCTGCAAGCCTTTTTCGAAGCACCTGGGGCTGGAATGCCGCACAGAGCACTGTGTGCACCGAGTGTACCGAGCACTGCATGTACATGGCTGACTGGCTGTTGTTGTGTTTTTTACTTTTTTATTTCCAGTGCAGCAAAAACTCAAGCACAGACACAGGCAAAGTGGGGTTGTGCGTGAGGGTCAACACACAGGTGGATGCACAAAGCCAGCAAATGATTTATTTATTTTGTCCGAGCTACACGAACGACAACTGGCTCAGTGGCGGGGGTGGCAAGCCAAGCCTCAGCGGAGGAAAAGTGTTTTCCCTGAAGGTGTAGGTTGAAAGACAACACATGCACACACCAATACTGCACAGGCAGTCACTCTCACACGACAGACGTACAAGCAAAACAAGCCATGAAGAAGAAAGAAAGAAGACACTCATAAGAACATAGGAAAGAAAAAAGACACTCAAATGAAGCCGCTGTTTACACAAGTGCGGCAAGCCAGCTCTCAGCACAAATGCAAGGGAACTGCAGTCGACTCAGAGGAGCTCTTTCAAAAACATATTCGGGTTAGTAACACAGAAGCGTACCTTACCGTAAGTGAGAGACAAAAGAAGAAGTGAGCTCCGCGGAGCGACTACTTATTCCCTCGGCAGGCGGGACCGAGGACATCACTGCACAGAGGGGCCTGTTGGCAGCTCTGACATAATGCTCAGCGAATACCTACCTATGGCAGGCATATCCCAAAAGTATTGGTTGGTGGTGGTCTTCGAATTGAAAGGGAATAGTAAATACATAGCTTTAATGCAGTCAGTCGTCCGATCCAAATTCTCCATTCAGTCACCGCTGTACGTCCAGAGGAGGCAGATATGCTTTTATCACCTTTGTAGTTATTAGCATGTTTATTAGCCAATCATTTTCTTCCATTTCTACTGCTGGCTTCCTTGGAATGCTGAGTAAGGCTGTTTAAAAATAGCCAAGGGTGGCATGCCTCCCCTTCCCCTCTTGCCTGTTTTAGCCAATCACCAGACGTGTGTTCACATTGATGACCTCAGATGCTAATATTGCAACGACGTAGAGAATGCCTATAGATTAATTCATTTAAATTGTAATACGTTTAAAAAGTCTTTCGAATTGTAATGTGCATTACGCCAGAATTAAAGTTTGGCTGAATTGTTTCCTCTTTATTACATTTTGTTGGTATTTATTTAAGTTTAGCAAATTTAATTTTATTTAAGTTTAGTCAATAGGATGTGCTTGATTTTGTCTGCCTTTCTCCTGCTTTAACAACCTTGTTTAAAAAAATATTTTGCACAAATCATAATATTAAAGTGACAAGGTTTTGAAATCTAAATGCTAAAAATAATGTTGTATACTTGTGAATTTTTAAACATACACTGGCAGTGTGTAACAGTTAAGTTTATAACAATAAACTATTATAAACTCTGTGTTGGAGACAAGGTTGTCTACAAAATAGTATCTGAGGGGGTCAATGCTTTCTTCCTAATATAGGGTTCCACAATTAGCAATGGTGTTTGTGATGCATACTGATACTCTACATATTATTAAAATGTATTATAATTACAGAAATATGTAATTATAATGTGGATTATCTCCTTGAGCAGAACTAAGTATAGCTGGCTGACTCCATGTGGTAAGTTCAACTGTTCGATAGATACATACTCTTGGTATTGATCATGGCGGGTGTTTCAAGTCCTGGGATGGGGCTCATGTTTCACAGTGCAACTGCTCAATCTGAGCCCTGCCAAACAGTTAATCCCTCATGCTGGTCTGTGGGGAAAGAGAGTCAGTCTGTTGCATTGGAAAGCAGACGTGCAACTAAGGAACCATAGGGGTCCATCTGCTCCACCATAGATATTGTAAACGTTCACATTTATATGGAATTTAGCAAAGTAGATTACCAAAAAAAAAAAAAAAATACCCATAGCCTGCAAGGGCATACAATGCTTGTACTGTAAATGTATGATATTGTGTGTAATTCATCTCTCAAAGATGATGTTCAATAGCTCAGAAGCAATTACACTCTTGTTTTACAAGACACTCCCATGTTTATCTAGGACTGTTTGGTATGGAAAGTGATACTTGGTCAACAAAATTTTCCTCTGACTTGCTAGACACTGTCCAGGTACTGCATGAACCAAATCAGGTCAGTCTTTCCCATGCTTCCAGCCTTCTGCAACAGAGTTGCCAATACGTGAGTGATCAAAAGTCACTAATTTCTTTGACATGCAAGATGACATCAAGGAACATGGGGGACATGTGGTCTTGTATTTCTGAAATGGAAGAGCCAAAGAAAGTGAAACATTAAACTGAGAAATTACATTAGGGCAGTAACTACATTCCTTTTAATTGCTCACTTTAAGAAAAGTCTTATTTAATGATGTGTAATTGATTATGAGGTTGCTAGTGAGAATTGGGCGTCTCGCGCAAAAAAGCTGCCCATGTGAGGCACCACCTCTACCTTTTGGCAACAGCCTCCCCAGTAATGTTATACACATCAGAGAGATGGGGCCATTGATTTAGCACTTATCCTTCAAGTCCCATCTGAGAGGTTATCATTTTATGACCACTCAGTGAATTGAGGGAGTCAAAGCTGCTAATCGATTTCAGGAAAATTTTGGGGATGGTAAAAGTGCGTGGCAGGTGAAAGGCCACATTTAAAAAAATATACTGAGGTGTATGAAAGCATCTAAAAATATATATACTGATGGGTGTGAAAGCATCTAAAAATGCTGTCCTGTCTCAGAGACAAGTGGTGTTTGATCCAGCCTCTGTTAGATTATTATTATAATCTAATTGTTATTTCTTTGAAGTTATGTCAGTCACTTTGGATAATAGATGTTGATTATGCTTTTAAAGAACTAGCACAACACAAGAGTGTTTATTGGGTCTGCCAACTCAATGCTTCAGACAGTCTCACTGGCATTCTTCATTGACTCAACCTACAATTGTTAATGCCTAAGCACCAAACCTGTAATCTTTGTTTGAAATGATGCTCACACTTTTATACTGCAACCAATTTGAATATATAATAATTGCAAGGTTAAAGGGCTGGTAAGCAGATTACAGATTTAGTAATAGTATTCCCATTGAGACTTACAGTATATACACCTTTCACAATACAATTCTTTCTTTTCTCCTTTGTTCATGATTAGATCGAACCCACACCCTAAACTAGAAAGGAACATAATCTTGCAGATGACCTGAATCCACTGATTAATAACATGATGATGGTTTCCAGATTAATCTACCAGTTGTGTACCATCTACAGGTGAACCATCTGACGGATTGCAGGGTTTCACTGTAAAAGACAGGGATCTTCAAAGAACTAGTTTAATAATTGCAAAATGCAGCAAACTCTTCAAATAACAATAATCTCTATTTTTATATAGCACCTTTCATAGTGGACCACCATCACAAAGCACTTTACAAGATATGAGACTAGGGTGTGTGAACTATGCATCAGTTGCAGAGTCACTTACAACAACATCTCACCCAAAAGAAGGAGCACAAGGAGGTTAAGTGACTTGCTTAGGGTCGCACAATGAGTCAATGGCTGAGCTGTGATTTGAACCAGGGACTTCTTGATTCCTAGGCTGTTTTTTTAACCACTGGACCACACAGCCTCCTGTATTCATACAGCTTGCAAAACCTAATATTGACATAAATTCTTCAACCATTTAGGTTTATATAATTTAACCAACTAAAACAAAATACAACTTTCAATTGTAAATAGATCATGCAATTCAAAGAATTACAACATCAAACAGAAAACCAGTATGCACAAAACCTTTATTGTTTTGTAATTTCATGGACACTATGTTTAGTCATTCATTTATAATTTAAAAAACTTGCATGATCAATGTTTGGTGTCAAATGAAACTGTGTAGATTGCCTTCAGGCTGACATTGTGCTTCTTGAGAACGTGGTCAATGATTGACACACATATACTTTTCGCACCATGAAAAACATGTGCAACTATGTCGTTTTGTATCGCATAAAGGCGGATGTCACTGCTGGCACAGATCAGATCTACAGTGGCCAATTCTTGTTCTGGTGTCAAGAGAAGACTACGTCCGCCATGGATGTAAAATGAATTTGAATAATGATATGCTAATGTACAAAACAAACGCATATTTACTGTATAAAACAAAGTAGGTAGCTGTGTCAGCATGCAAGCTGGAAACTCTGCAAATATAATTGGTTACATAAAGTGCTGCTATTCACACGTACCTATTCCCAGATCAAAATGTACAAATTATAGAAGCGACTGTTGATCGCCGCAGATTTGGTTGCACTGCCAGCCATGCTTTTCTTGTTGTCATGCTGCAATTGATGACATGATCCACAGTTGTTGCTCAGATTTTATTTGTTTCAGTAATACACTGTGGTCTCACCCGAGCTATCTGTCTCCTGTGTCGAATAACACAAGATACCATGCTCACCCCTCTGTTCACATCCAAGACAAACGTCCACCAACTTGCCCCCCTTCTCCTGCCTGCCCCATGTTTCAGCACAATCTATGTTATGCATGAGTGACATTTGATTATGCAGGGTGATTAGTTTACCACCTCAAAACACCATATCTCACAAACGGTATGGCATAGGAAGCTGAAATTGCATATGGTTCTTAAGGGAACCATGGGGACGCAAATGCCACAGTTATACATTTTTGTCACTAGGCGGCACCACTATGACCTACTTCTAATAATCACAAGTGTTCAACACGTGCTCCTCCATGATCCACAGTGAATTGTGTTTGTGTGACAATGGACATTAATGCTGCATTACGCATCTCATCAGGTATGTTGACCACATCCTGGACAATGGCATTCTTGAGGTCCGGAATTGTGCAAGGTTTCCCTCGGTACACGCATGACTTCAGTTACCCCCATGACCAGAACTCCGCTGGTGTAAGGTCAGGTGAACAAAGTGTCCATTCATTATGAGAGTCACAAGAAATTATTCTGTCCTGAAAGTGCACCTGCCAACGTGTTTCACCTGGCTACCAATACGCAGATACCATCCTGCATGAAAACTGTAGTGTTTATTACATTTCATTGCTGAGCATAGGAATGACATGGTGTGGTATTGTGCAGCGGTGGCTGTGCAGGTTTGAGGTCCCCTTGCTGATGGCTCTTCAAAAAAGAACAGTCCAATAACAACGTTAGCCATAAATCAACACCACACTGCCACTTTAACATCATGTAGGGGTCTCACAAATATTGCATGTGAGTTAGTGTCTGACCAGTTAACACAGATGCGCGTGTTCACGCTGCCAGAGAGGGTGAAGTGTTTTAAGAATTGTGCTAATAGTTTCAGGAATTTTGCTTTAGCAATTGAGAAGAGACTGTAATGACTATTTAATTCGACTTGGTTATAAAACGTTATAAAACTCTCCATCAGCACACAAAGTGTTTTTTTTTTATTATGAAAGACATTTGCTTTAGTCTCCAATTGATACTTGTTTTATCCATTCCTGTTTATATTATCACTGATTTTGCTGCATTTTTAATATCTGTACTAAGGTCAGTCCATGCGTTATTTAAAATATTTCCCCATTTATTGCTCATCTGGCCTGTGCACCATTTGTTTATCTATAGATTCACAAAGTGCAATGCGTATTTATTGAATTTAAAACATTACACGTGCATCTGTCTATGTAGTCTATTACAATGTATGTTAATTCTTCCCCAGCAACATTTACTGAAACAGATTTGTAGCTCTGTCTCTACAGACTCTAAAGTCAGTGAATCAGCATCATTCATTCCCATCAGCTCCATCATCCACTATGCTAACTTGTTTGCCCCTGAATGTTCTCCTACTCTTATAGTAGTTTAGCACAATGTTATTGCTCAGTACTTTTGCAGTTTTAACATGCTTTTCCATGGTTGTACTATGCATTTATCATAGTTTTCCCTGGTTTGCCATGTTTATTGGTATGCTTTACCATAGCTTGCTGTTCCAAGGTTCAGCCCTGTTAATAGCTTTGATAATTGGTAATTATTGCTCACTTCCTTAATGCTTAAAATGGGCTGATTCAGTTGAATATCTCTCTAACTATATCAGTGCTATGAATGCTTCTGTAGTACCTGTTAACTTTAATTTTGCTTATATTGCCTACAATGGACTTTGGCATACCATTTCTAACTAATGACCATTTCACAAAAAAAGTCTGTCAGCTAGGAGCTACGCAAAATCATGTTTCACATTAACGTTATGTAACACATTCTGTGCATTAAGTGAATTTTTATAGGTGTGAAAGTTTAGCAAAAACAGAGCTTACCTTCATTTTGTGTAATATTCCCATTACTTCGATTCATTTCTTTAGGTTTGGTTTAGCATGAAAATTATAAACAAATATCCCAATCAAGCATGGCTGTGCAACGTTTCTTACTCTGATGTCATGTTTTCCTGACCCCAAGCAGAGCTGCGGTGGCCCCTTGCAGATTGAGCCCTTAACGGTCAGGTGGGTGTGCATAAAATTGAGGTACCATAGAGATTATTGACAAATCCAGTGCCTGTGCAGGGCCTGAGTCTAAAATTACCATAATTTAAATATGAAATCTGTATATTATATTAATGCATTTTAACTTTTATTGCTTACACAGCCTAAATAAATTATTCCAAGTAATGGGAATATTAAACAAAATTAAGGTAATTTCTGTTTTCTTATATTTCTACATGTATAAATATTCACTTTAGGTAAACCAGGTACTTGGACAATTGTGCAAAAGGTGGAGAGGGGTGGGGGACACCCTAATACTTGATTGTGGAACATGTGCTACAGTGAACTTTCATTAACCAAAACGGAATTATTGAATTATTTTGTTAAAACCAAAGATGTGTTATACTTCATCGACTGTATTTGAGTAGGATTTTACATTTTTACTTTGAAGCCAATTTTTGCCCCGACATAAAATGTTGACATCATCAAGATAACTTTAAAATACTTAGAATGCCTTATGCTGGTATCATCTCAAGACAGTTTTGCAATCCGAGTTGTGTAAATAGGAAAATTACACACCATACTAAATATAGGATAATCTTATTAATCAAGGCAAATAGAAACTCAATATCTCAAGACACGTAGGGAACAAAAAGGTAATTTACCTCAACGAGGATGTGCATCTTGTTTGATTTCCTATTTTTGCTTTCTCTTAATCATCTCTGTTCTATTGTACATTAGTTTGTGTGGTGTATTTAAACCCTAGAAATAGAAAGGGGCATCTGAATAGACCCATTTATGAACTTGTTCCACTCACCTCTTCTGCAATTTCTTATCAGAGCTGGAAAAGAAGAGAAATCTCATGAGATTATGGACTTCAGTTCGGTGACCAATCTACTTATCTGCTAATGGACCTGACATATCCAGTGTTGCTAATCGAATTGCTGCTGTTGTCATGGATCTCCATCAAACTGCCTGGGGCTGTAACCAAAGAAAAAGACAACCAGGGCTCCAGTTAAATTGGGTTAGGTCTGATTAATGAAAGCCTTGTCTTCAATGGTTTACACGGGTTACCAAATCCTGTAAATTGTTTTCAAGCATGCCTCTCTGTAGAAATGGAAGTAAAGTAATACTGTTTTTAAAAAAAGACCAGCGAGCTATAAATAACACTAAAATTAACTCAATTTAGGCTCCTAGCTGGAGATGCTGCTCAGTCAAATAGATAATTAGAGTTATTTTAGAGTATTCTGGAGTGAGAATAATAGGGACTTCTAAATACTTTTATTGGGGATGCATGACACTGTAAAGAATTAAGATGCTAAGTCCGGGACAGCAGCCAAAAAATATAACTAAGCTTCAGCACAGAACACAGTAGTCCAGTTTGTAACCCTGAAAAAGTACTGAAAGTTTTTCAAGTGATCTGTAGATACAGGAAACAGCACATCTTAGATTTATTGGACCTAAGTGCTTACACCATTCTTCATACTTTCTACCATGCTGCATCTTGTGATGTAGCAGAGAAAAGGGATGGTGCATTAATAGCGGTTCTGTATAGATATGCTAAAGTAAATGTATTTTGATGATATAATACATTTTCAAAATAAGGTATAGAGGTTAATTACAACTGGCAACTTTTTAAAATACAGTTTCAGCTAACTGTTAAAAATAATTAATTGCTGGGATTCTATCTTCAACATAAAAAATAGCATGCAACTAATGGCATTAAGTTCCTTATTAAACCCAGTAAAGAAACCTGTGAGCAGAGGCACTGGAACTAGGGGTGCAGCAGCACCCACTGGATTGATGTGCCATGCACCTGCTTCCATCATATACAGGAGTTTTGTTCAATGGCTTTCAGCACCCTCACTTTGAAAATTGTTCCCGTGCCACTGCGTGTTTTGTTAAGCAAGCCAAATTACCTTAGTAAAGCCCTTGATTGTTAAACAACATATGTATTCATGTAATATTAATGCTCAACAGCTGAAAGATAGGATTAATTTTTCATGTAGTATCTATATATGCAACACCATAAAGACAGAATTTCAAATGGGATTTTACAGCATGCCTCCCAGGTCATCAAAAGTCAACTTATCCAAGGTAACATATTAACACTAGAGGCTATTTTTTTTTTCAAATAATTTTTTTCCATAATTAAGTAAAACTACTAACAAGCCACCAAATTAAATGTCTGAGTGATTGATTCATCTCCGATTTGGTGACTTCAATAGTGGATGAGACCTATATAAAATACAATCTCAATCATACTGTTTTTTTTTTAAATATATACATATTATTCTAGTGGGTTACAACAGGGTATGTTGAGATCACAAGTTGAATTATTGTGAGATCACAAAAGTTTGAAATGTTCATACGCTGAGAAAATTTATCTCAAGATCTCAACATAATGGTTTAAAATGGGAAGAACCTCAGATAACTTATTTATTTATCTTGATATAGCAATGTTTTATCGTATTATTTGTGCCTCTTTCAATCCAGTATAGTCCTTGTTTAAACCACGTCCTTGATTATTGAATTGACGAGCTCAGAGCCTTGTTCCAATCAGGTGTTTTATTAGGTAATTAATAAACCTGGTTATAAAAAAAATAAAAAAGACCTGGTTTGCAAGTGACTACCACTAGTTTAGTGTATTTCATGGACAGTGGACATTTTTTCAGACAGAAACCAATGAAGCCTCAAAGAACTGCCATAATAAGAAGCTGGGATGGTTTGCATGCTGTTTGCATCGGACATTAGCTCATGATTTAAGTTTGTATGCAATTGCAAACCACCACCCTCTTTTTCTTTTCTGCTGAAACATCGTTGCATATTGTAAGCAACCTGCAAACTTTCAGTCCTCGTTTGTCAATTATGATGTCTGTGCTTTTTATGTTCTCAACAAATGCTACCAGCTTTACTTTCTCATATCACAGTGTCTGCAAAAGAACAATCAAGCAAACATTGTTTAGGTTTTCTCCCATCAAATCTTTTCTCGTAAATGATTAATAGTCACTTAATTGTTAATTGCATGATAAAGCTAGACTGGTGCTGTTATTTCTCCTGTCTGTATGGGTTTCAGCCTGAAGGTGGCTGGATTTGAAATAAAATAAAAAGGTTTTATCTGATCTCCCCCTCTTTCTTTCTGGTTCACTGACACCAAAATGTCATAGAAAAGGAAATGATTGAATGTTATTGTTTAAACTAAATGAAACCTGCATGAGCACCATAGCTCATCTGCCATTAGTGCCTCTTTGAAGTGATGCATTAGGTGAGTTACAAATGTCAGACCTCATTTGTCACTGTCAAACTGGGAAGATCATTGCAAAACAAGAGTATGATTCCTTTAAGATTAAGTTTTATTGGAACTTGTTTTATATTTACTTTCATTATTTGGTTAAGCATAACAGTGACACGTAGCCTGTCAAAACTTGCAATGTGAAGATCATATGTTTCAAAATGTAAATGTATAACCTTTTAATCTTTCAATTCCAGCAAAGTTGTTCCGGAAGACATGGTAGTTCAGTCGGCTGAATGCATTGCACACTTTGCTTACACTGGTTCATTCAAACATTAGAGCCCGCAGCTGTATTAATGCATTTGTTTATTTTATTTATCTGTATGGCTTTATGTTGAAGTTTTAACATGTTGACTTAGTTTAAGACTGTCATGTTAAGACAGTTCTGCTTCTGTGCTTATATATATATATATATATATATATATATATATATATATATATATATATATATATATATATATATATATATATATATATATGCAGTGCCTATAGGAAGTCTACACCCCCTTGAACCTTTTTCACATTTAGTTGTGTCAGTGACTCAGAGTTTCATGCATTTAAATTAGGATTTTTTCCACTTATCTACAGATCATAATTCATACTGTTCAGGGGAAAAATGTTTTTATTGAGAAAAAAAATTATATGTTAAGAATACAAAACTGAAAGATCATAATTGGATAAGTCTCCACCCCCCTAAGTTAATACTTGGTGGCAGCACCTTTGGCAGCAATTACAGCTGTGAGTCTGTTGGGATAGGTCTCTACCAACTTTGCACACCTAGATTTGACAATATTTGACCATTCTTCTTTACAAAACTGTTCAAGCTTTGTCACGATCCTTGGGGAACATTGATGGACAGCAGTCTTCAAGTCATACCACAAATTTTTGATTGTATTTAGGTCGGGGCTCTGACTGGGCCACTCAAGGACATTTACCTTTTTGTTCCTTAGCCACTCCAGTGTAGCTTTGGCTGTGTGCTTTGGGTCGTTGTCATGCTGAAAGGTGAACTTCCGTCCCAGACTCAGCTTTCATGCAGAGGGCAGCAGGTTTTCCTCAAGGACTTCTTTGTACTTTGCGCTATTTATTTTCCCTTCTATCCTGACAAGTGCCCCAGTCCCTGCCGATGAGAAACATCCCCATAACATGATGCTGCCACCACCATGCTTCACAGGAGGGATGGTGTTCTCTGGGTGATGCCTCTGCCTGTCCTGCTGCTGAGTGCTGTGTCAGTTGATCGCACATTTTCGGTCAATGTAAGCCATCTCCACCTTCACGATAAGCTACTGACCAAAAGATAGCTTTTTGATATCATCGTGGTCACGGGTAAGTCTCTGACATTATCGTGCACATTAAATTATCACTCATAATATATGTAGCATGCACGGTATGGTATGCGAATTAGCCAAATACTGTGCACATAAATTAATGGGTTCACTGTTAGTAATTTGGGCACTAAATTTAGATTTATTGCGCACATTAGGCTCACTACTTTACGTGCAAGCTAACTCAAAATGTTGTGCCCTTTCGAAATTGAGGCCCCTTTTCATTTCATATTCTCATGTAGTGCAGTATAATAATCCAAATTGCTCCGGTGGTAATTTATCTTCATCAATGGCAGTACAACTGTACTTTTTATTTATAAACTGAATAAAATGAAAGAAAAGCAGTACTTTCACACAGTGGCATAAATTGAATCAATCTTTACTAAGCATCATTGCAAAATGTTTAAAAGTTAAAGTTAAAATCAGGCACAAATGTGTTCTCCTGCAAAGTAGAGTGTATTATTACCATGCATTTATTTTGCTCAGTTAGTTTGCCCTAAATATAATATTGTTTAGTGTTAATTGAACATGCATGTGGTACATTTCTGGTTTTAAGAGTAAGTAGTTTAAAATGTAATTTGAATGTGTTTCTTGCATTACTTTTACAATGTTTGCAATCATCCAGAGTGGTTCTGGGTTCTTCTGGGGCTCTGATATTGACTTATCATTTTTCTTTATGTCAGTCTTTACCTAGTTCTGAGCTTGCTTTGACCTTGACTGGAGAACCTACTAGCACTACCAGAAGATATCAGCCTTATATTTCATAATAGCTGATCTTGAAGGTGCATGAGAAAGCAGACATTTAACTGTCAAATGTGCTAAGATAATTGATAATTTATTTCAACATCTGTATTTTGCAGACAAATTACATTGGCAGGTAAGCAATAAGGATGTTATTCAACATGAAGGGTTACTCACTTGCCATTTTAGAAGCCCTTAAAACACTGGTCACCTTAAGCAAAGGAGTGAAGTGGTGAAGTGTATCTACTTGGGCCACCAGTAATCTAATTATCTCCAAGCACAAGCCACTTGTATTGAGTCTGCAACTACCAGTGCCAATGCAGCTTGTTAGATAGCACAAAACGGTGTCCACATAAGCTGGGAGGCTGGGAGGTATGGGAAACATATAAAAGGAGCCTGTGGCAGTGTGGCAGGCGAAAGATCTGTCCAAGCATGGGTATGTCTGTGTGTGGGGGGTAGCAGGGAAGGAGTTAAAATCCTAGCTGCAAAAACACACCTGGGAATGTAGCAGGAGCCATTAATTGAATAAGTGTTTAAATGATTAATTAAGGCTCCAGCCACAGGTGCATAAATAAGCTGATCACGGGTGGCAAAATGGTGAGCATGTTATTCTTGATGCTGGTGAGTGGTAAAGGTATTTGCGTGTTCCGTGCTGTCCCGTCCGGAATTGTTTGTTTTGGTAAGTCTCTGTGAGTGTTTTTGTGGACCTCTTGCCGTTTATTTTGTTAGTGTGTTTCGTTTATTATTTAGAATTTAATAAAGTAAGGAGCACGCTGGTGACTCACCCCAAAGTACTTGCTTACCTGTCACTTTCCTGGTCTGGTGACATCACTCACCAAGCCATCGTGTGACAGAGCCCAAGGAGATTTGAACACTCTTGTAATTGTTTGAAAACACAGGGATATGTATCAACTACATTGTAATTTTTATGCTGTTTTAGAATTATTTCAATAATTTGTTAGAAAATATGAATGTCAATTAATCAACCTTGTGTTTCCCCCAAAGTTGGTGTATTTCCCTGTTTATTAACAGGTGTAGATTCAATAAATAAATCCAATTATTTTCATTCTTTTATGGTGACATTTAATCGCTCTTTCCAAGACCTGTTTAATTTGCCTAATTTGATTGAATAGCACTATAAAACAAGAAATACAAAGGGAAGAAGTCTGTGATAGATCAGGTTTAAGAGATTTTTAAAGTAAATTATTTTCAAAGAAAACAAAACAACAACCAAAATTTACTTTTTCGGGTGATCATTGTAATGTTGAGCTGTACACATTGATAGTTCTGGTCTGTTATAGTCTATATGGTGAACACACCTGTCTTCAAAATGCATTGCGTTTTCATGCTGGAGAACTTTGTGATTGCCACTTCCATTGCTGTTACCTTTTCATTGATCTGCATCAGAGGAGTTTTTACTATAGGGTTGTGGGGTGCCAATAAAAAGTTTGTGCACCCATACACTGTAACATCATCAAGACACTTGTTATTATCTGCTCAAAACGACATTATACTGTAGCAATCCTCATGGAGAGAGCTCCAGTAAATTAATTAATAATAAAAAAATATTTTTATTGCATTCCAAGTGCGAACAAATAGACATTACAAATAGAAATAATCAAATTAGAAAATATCATTAAAACAATACAGTGTTGTGTTCATTTGTTTAAGTATCTTGAGATTTATTGTATGAATATTTTTTAACTAACGTTGCTCTTAGAATATTTTGTTCTACACAGCAACCAATGGTAGAATGCACACTACAATTATTATTATTATTATTATTATTATTATTATTATTATTATTATTATTATTATTTTTAAAGAAAACAAGCACGATTCTCTTCTGTTTCTCACATACACACATACAGAAAACACCAAAATGGACAGTAGAAAGGGGTAGAGGGGAGACAGAAACTACAACAGCAGTGGGGAGTAAAATCTAAAAAGAGAGAATGGCTTTTAAAAGGCTTTTGTCAGTTATTGACTGGTTGCACTCTTCTGCTAATAGCCATTTAAAGATTATGAGCTTGCTGGTGGAAATCAAGGCCTCCATTGTTCTCTTTATTGCAGTCTGGCAGATGGGGACTGACACAACAACACACAACCTCCCTCCGGGCATGCTTACTGCTTGCAGGCCTCCATCAGCAAATTTCCTATTGAACCAACCCTAATAACTTACCATGAATTATTAATTCACACACTATGCAAGAAGGGGGTGGCATTCAAGTGCCATCCCAAGTAGGAGCTACCAAAAGAGTCCCTAGGAAGCAATTTCTCGGAATACCATGGACATTCCAATAACTGACTGAGAGAGAGATAAAATATATATTCATTAAAGGGAAGCTTTTGATGAAATGAGAGCTATCCATTAGTGTGAGGTGAATTGCCAGCCATAAAGCTTCAGTCTTCAGTTTTCAACTTTTAGCAGAACTTCAAGAAGCACTGAGGAAAGGCCCTGGGCTACTACAAAGTATGTTGAATTTTGTCATACATAGGCTCCCCTGACACACAATTAACAACTGCTGAAGAATTTCCATAATGTTAAATGTATTATCAGTTAAAATCCTATTATGTGTTCTCTCCTGTTAGCCATGCTTTATAGCTTTTACAGAAAATAAAATAATAAATCTGATTTTAAAAGCTGAATATTTGAAGGGAGGCTTGAAAAATAAACACTAGCTGTGGTCAACTGTTATTCCTATCCATAATCTCTGGAGTAGGTGGGGCTAGTAGAGTAGGTGGGGCTAGCAGAGTCCAAAGGTTAAGTTGACGCATGACTTTTTTGGAATGAGGAAGTGAGTTAAATGCTGTGCAGTTAGGATACCCAGACCATCAGAAACATCAGAAAAAAAGCAAGAGATAAAGACACTGATTCTATTGAAGCTACATTCACTTTTCGTTTTATGAAAATGTTGATATAATCACTTTTTTACATGTCCATACAATGCCCAACTCCACTTCTATTCCCCAAGTAAAGCTTTGGGTGGCATTACTGCCTAAATCCGCCTAACGACAGCCCAGTATTTAGCCTTTTACCTGCCTGAAAAAGGTAGGGTATATAGTACAATATATTTTCATTGTTTTAATCTTGAAACTGAAAAAGTTATTGGGTTTGATATGAACTGCAGGGAATTCCCTGAAATATATTTAGTATGGAAATGGTTAATAGTAATATAATTGCATATGATCCACATTCATTGGGGAATAGTGACATTTTTTAATCTTAAAACATTGTTCCCCTTGCATCTGGAATATCAGCACATGAGTTAGTTTCAATTTTCAAGCATGAACAATGATACAGAATCCAATGATACAAGGTAAACTATATTGAGAAGCATTACTTCAAACTCTAGATAATACAATATGAATAAAAGCTGTTAAATACATTTTAAAGACTTTCTTTCCCAGCACTTGAGAGCTTCCAATGTGTGTTGCACTGTTTATTTTTGTTGCACTGTCACATCTATGTTGTAAAAGTTAGTTGAAAATCTTCAGCTAAGTTGAAGTTGTATTGTTTCAGTGAGTCAGATTACACACACATGAGTCATATACGTTGTGAATGAACTAAATTAACTTTATTTGAACATTTGCTATATACTGTCATGCAGTCTCTCACAAGTCAGTTTCAGTACTGATGGAGCTTTAATTGGTCTGCGTGCTTTACCCTTTGACCTATTACACTAACTCCCCGCTTGCTCTGACAATGTGCTCTTGGTACATGTTTACTTCTTGTGCTAGACAAATCCGCATGGTCTACCAGAACAGGGCCCTTTCGCCAGACCACTGAAATTGATCTTCACGACAGGAAGTGATGTGGTACCAAAAAGAAGTAAGTGTAAACTTTATTGAGATACAATATGGTGCTGCACAACCCTAGTTAGTGTTGAGGGCTAACAAAAAGTAAGATTTAACCCCTTTATTTAAGATATTATAACGGCACAATAGTGCTATTATAGTAAGAGTGCCAGACAGTTTCTTGTTTAAACCCGATTTTGAGGGATATGTTTTGTTGGCCATTTCAAAACAGATCGGGACACCATTAGGCACCATTAGTTTTTACAAATTATTCAGACAATTTTTTGCACTTAAATAAAAAAAGGCTGCAAGTTTAAATACCTCTTTTGGTAGGCTGGTTGAACTCGTTAACGAGGAGTGCCTTTCTGTGGAACCAACATAATCGATCAAGTAATTACTGAGATAATTCGGCTTTTCTTTGCACATGCATGGTTATTTTTTTTCATAAGTATGAAAATACGTCTGCGCACTTCGGTCAAATTTTCAAATGTTCGGTCGCCCATTGATTCTCTTGTTAACTTATGTCTGAGCCGAGCTGAGGAGTGATCCTGAGTGTATAACTGCAGGCCGGAGACCAGCTACACAGTACCTCTCTATTACAAAGCAAAGGCTGCATTAAAAAAAACAAAATAATAACAAACAACAAACCTGTAATAAAAAATAATAGACTTATCAATTGTTTATACTAGTGTAAGCAGAAATATAAAGTTGAACCATGTATAGCAGCAACGCGTGTTAATGGTAATAGATGCACCACATTTATTAAGTTTTATTTGTATAATTTAAGAGAATCTGCAACTTATTTTTTGTAATGCTGCATAAGTCTTGATGCTTTTGCTAGGGGGACTTAGGGCTGGACCAACTCAAACCACAATCGCTCTTGCGAAATAGTTTTTATGTGACAATATCGCTAGTTACCATATCACATTTTCTAAAACTAGCCAATCCATGAAAGGGGCGGAGAGAAGTTTCGCAGGAGTAGGAGGGACCGCCGAAAGAACATGAAAACAGCTGTTGACCAATCCCCAGCCGGTATTTGTGACATTTTGAAGGGGTGGAAAGGGTGAGGAGATAGTAAGCGAGCAAGAGAACTACCCACTATTATTACTGTCAACCATGAGATGAGCCCCGACTACAGCTGCACCATTAACCACCCCCCCTCGGGAAGTGAGAGGAAAAGAGGGAGGGAACAGACAACCTGTCGGGACAAGGGAGCTACTCACAGAGGGAAGGAGCCGGACTGGAGTTTGAGTGACGGAGCTACGGCTGCGGAGCTGTGTGTGTGTGTGTGTGTGTGTGTGTGTGTGTGTGTGTCTTGACTCCCCCACTACGATCACTGCCTCCGTCTGAGTCCATAAGGCCAAAAACGTTACACTGGTGTCAGAGTGGCCTTATGGAGTTGAATGGGGATACGATCACACCCGAGGACTGGTGGAGGTGACGGGACCACCCAAAAAAATCCACAGTGAAGAGCAAGCTGGCCTGGCTTAAAACGTGGAAGGGAGAGGGTTCCGAGTGGAGGCAGGTGCAGACGGCAACACACAAGATGGCCGACGCATCATGGGGACCTCGAGGAGCAAAACAAAAAATGGTCGACCGTTCCCATAGTGAACTCAGCGACTGCAGTTCCCACGGCAGTGAGTGCAGTTACAGGGACTTGGGCCTTACCAGAGAACAGCGCAGGGATGTAAGGGCAGCCATTTGGCAGAGGCCAGGTCGGAACTAGATGAAATTATATCTGCTCTGGCAGTAAAAGAAGCCGAGTTGGAGGTGGCCATGGGAGGAATGGAAGGGAGGCCAGGATGGCGAGTTGGGGACGGGGTAAGATGGGACACGACAGTAAGAGAAACCAGGAAGGGTGAAGCTGGCCTAGGTAGAGTGGATGTGATGAGGAGGGATGTGCGGGTGAAGCCAGGGACTCACGTGACAATCGAGGTCGACCCGAGGAATGTCAACAAAGGCAGTGGGCCTGGCGCAAGACCAGGGAAGCTACCAGCTGTGGTAACTGCCAAAGGCCTTTCCATACCTAACTCAGAGGTCAAAGCCCATGCCGGTAAAGCCTCTGTACAGAAAGGTGATGCAGTCACAGGACACTACAGCCCTTCAACCGCAGCAATAAGGCTCCCATGGGCGAAATTCAACGGCATGAATAGTTGGGAGGCATTCTACTGCGTGTTTGAGGCTATCAGAGAGGCTAATGGGTGGCGGAACAGGAGAAAGGAGCCCAGCTTGTTGCAGCACCGGGCGGTGAGGCCCACAGTTGTGTGCTTGCCCTACCCCTGCATGAGAGGATCAATGCAATGGCACTGGCTGCCATACTGGATCAACAGTAAGGGCTGACCCCCTAGCAAGTGGTGCAATCGACAAAGCTGAGAGAGAAACGCAGGCAGCAAACCTGCTGCCCTCTGCAAGAAAGCTGAAACTGGGACGGAAGTTCACCTTTCAGCATGACAACGACCCAAAGCACACAGCCAAAGCTACACTGGAGTGGCTAAAGAACAAAAAGGTAAATGTCCTTGAATGGCAGTCAAAGCCCCGACCTAAATCCAGTCCAAATTTGTGGCATGACTTGAAGATTGCTGTCCATCAACGCTCCCCAAGGAACTTGACAGAGCTTGAACAGTTTTGTAAAGAAGAATGGTCAAATATATATCCTAACAGACTCACAGCTGTAATTGCTGCCAAAGGTGGTTCCACCAAGTATTAGCTCAGGGAGGTGGAGACTTATCCAATTATGATCTTTCAGTTTTGTATTATTAATATATTTTGTATATATATATATATATATATATATATATATATATATATATATATATATATATATATATATATTTCTCAATAAAAACTTTTTTCCCCTTAACAGTGTGGAGTATGGTGTGTAGATAAGTGGGGAAAAAAATCCTCATTTAAATGCATGAAACTCTGAGGCACTGACACAACAAAATGTGAAAAAAGTTCAAGGGGGGGGTAGACTTTCTATTCTATAGGCATATGTATATATATATATATATATATATATATATATATATATATATATATATAAAACTACCTTAAGACTTTTGGTAAATGTGGAAAAATAATAATAACAAATAAAAATGCCAAGGAGAGTAAATCTTTCTCCCGAGACAAAATACCACGGAACCAAAGCCTCTCTCATAATAAAAAACCTCTGGCTGGAAAAAAATGTGGACGTTAATACCACTGAGGTACATGAAAGGAAGGAACAAAACAAATAACACTTGAACTGCCACTGTGTTATTGTTCATACTACTTCCGCTTCAGGTAGCAGGGAAGACAGCAATTATTCACGAAAGGGGCCTCACTACCTTGGGACATTGGAGATAATCATTACCAAGAAGATACAGGTCACTCTTTGGTTGACAGTAACCACTGCTAATGGCTCAAGCTGTTTATTCAGCGCTGCACAGAACTAGATTACAGGGATAATTAAGTTTAATATTATGTTTGTATTGACTTGCTGTTGGTTAAATGGTTCTCCTTTGTTAACTGTGCTCTATCTGGTAGCTTGCCTTTAGAGACTGGCATCCCATTTGGTAATCATAGCCACTCCAGAACAGAATGAAATGAACTGGTATTCTATCATTCAGTCATTGCTTTGCTATCAGCATTGTCTGTCAGCTTTCAATAGCATGTGTAGAATTGTGCCCTCTACAGGAACAGAATCCTTAGAACACCATGCTTTCTTTTATTCAGAACTAAGATTTAACAGTTCAGAAAGCTGCAGTTCAAAAGGTGTAGATGTCAAAAGGTGATCAAAAGTAAATAACACATTTCCTACACTGACGTGTTATCACACCTGTGTATTATATAAGTGCTAATTCACCTACCTTCATAGCACACCTCAAAAGCCTATTTTAATATAGAAATATAGAGTTTAGGATCCACATATTAGATATCGAATGTCATTGCTGGTTTCAGGAATGCCTGGTTACACGGGACGACGATTTGAATGAAAGCCCCAAGCCCCACCTTACTTTTATTCAATTTTATACATTTTTTTAAAAATATTTTAATTGTTTTGTTTTACAAACTAGCTTTTTATTTTTATAATTAAAGCCTAATTTCTTTTTTTATCACTTTTTAAATTTCTGTTTTAATTTTTGTGTAAAGTGCTTGGGGATTGGAGGCATTATGGAAATGTGAATTGTATTGTATTGTCTCATACTTAACAACATTTGGAAACTGTTCAGCGGGATGTTCGTCTGGGGGGTGCGGGGGGGGCAGGTGGGCTATACGCATCATACACATTATCATATAATAGACATATTATGATATTATTAATTGCTTGTTATAATTACCAAATGGATGATATTGATAATTGAAAGTTAATTGGATAATTAGTGTCTAAGGCACTAAAATGTCTGTCTGGTGTGTGTGTGGTTCTTTTTTTTTTTTTTTTAATATTTGTACTGCACTGACGAAGGCCAGTGGCCGCTACGTGTCCGCATGAGCAAGAATTCTATAAAAATGATTTTTTAATAATAAAGATACAAGCTTGATAGCTGACATTTGGTGTGATTGGTGTTTGATTATTTAATTTTGAACTTTTATTTGAGCCTTTAGAACCCTGTGAATACAGAACATAGCTCCACATGCTTTTTTCAGCATGCTCCCATTTCTTTAAATAATGATTAAACTCAAATTGACTTTTACTGGTATCTTTCAACCTAATCAAAAACACTGGTACTGTAGTGTAGTAAGGTTCAAACATTTTTATTATTGACCCGGATCTCTCATGCTGCATGGCTTCTAACTCACTCAAGGTCTGTATTTAGTGTGTCTCTTGTTTTTGTCTCTGATAATTGTGTCTGTCCTTGTAGAACATTACTGTGCTGCCTCTGAGACAAACTACACTAGCCCCCTGCTCATGGATTTCAGTCCAACAGTGTCTCTGATAAAAGTCTGAAAACTGTTAACATAAAACTCCCTTGATCTTGACTTCATTATGATGTACACCCTGTTATTGGGTGCAGAAGTGCTCTTCCTTCAAAGAGAGTCCTATTATATAAGAAATAATAGTTTCCCTTTTTCCAGATGAACTGCCTGAATTGGAGAAAAAGAACAGGAAAGTGTAACATTTTAACAGACTTTACCATTCCTGAATCTTACTTCCTAGATTACCAATAATGTAACAAAATTCATTTTAAAAAATGTAACAATTCTAAAATCAAATCAGTGGTAATAGAAACAAATCTGAGAGCTGCACAAATGATTGAGTTTAACAGGAGTAAAATACATTAAACCCTGTTATTGGGTCTCCATTTCTGACACAGTTCACTGCTTTTTCCTGTAATTTTTTTAAGTCATTTGTTGGAATAAAATAGCTCTCCTTTTTTGTTGCATTAAAGAACATTTAAGGTTTCCAAGTTTTTTCTTTCTTTCTTGTAATTGGATTTTCTGTTCAAAAAAAGCATTTTTCTCATTTTCCGTCACTTTAATGTGAATTTTTACGTTTTGAAGGTTTATCTTAGTCACAATAAGAACAGTTTTTATCCACATTAGGACTATAACACTGTATTGTGAACCTGACGGTTATCTATAATACACAATTTCTGGGTATCCGTTGCAACTTTGCTGAGGTCCTATACTTATATATATTATATATATATATCGATATAATATATATATATATATATATATATATATATATATATATATATATATTATATATATATTATATATTATATATATATATTTATAAATTAAAGTTAACTGGTTGCAATCTAGATTCCATAGACCTAATGTAATGCACAGTAAATGCATACTGATATTTATCCTACGAATGTAAAAAATGGACCAAAGAGTGAGTGCAAAATATGTCCATGTTTATCAGTCTCTAACTACTGAAGAACATATGTAATCAAATTAATGTTAAATAACCATGTCTGTGCCTTTTAACATTTTTTACTTTGTATACATTATTGTGTTAATTCCTTAAAAGAAAAAAAAAAATCTATGTCAATAAAATATAATCACGAAAAATAGAACTAGCAGCAGCTGCTGTGTCTTCATTACCGCCAACATTAAAGTGTTAGTATACGTCTTAAATAACAAAATATATCCATACACCCCCAGAATTGCCTTTATCCCTAATAAGGGAATAGTCAATTTATGAGCACTAGAGTCCTTTTACCTCCTTCTACTTGAAATGCTAGAACAGTGTCTATGCCCTGAAGAATGAAGGCTGTGCTGGATGCTTTTTAATTACTTTCCATTGGAATACACAATCATGCCAGGAGACATTCTATGACAATAACTGACAAGCACAACGATCTGCAGTAATTAAAAATTAGGGAGGAAGAAAAAACACAAAAAACAAGCAGGGTGTATGAGGAATTGTTTCAGAGATTGTAACATTTGAAGATGAGTTTTATTACCTCTGCGTCAAGGATGCCACATTGAGCTATTCTGGGATTTTATTAATGATTTCCAGAACTGACATTAAAATATTGAAGGGCTATTCCAATATTTCACTGGATGACACCTCAGTTCTGCCTTACTTTAGACAAGCCATGCTTGTTCAACCTCTTGGGATATGAGATCTGCTGGTAATACAGAGACAGCTGGGCCTTTTTAAGTCTTGAACTACTTCAGCTTTTAAAATTGAGCAGAAATGTTCACTCTGTTGCTCTGACAGCCCCAAGATAATGAAGAATATGGAGAGGACAATCAAATGCACTTGTGCTCTTTCTTGGGATTGGTAAGAGCCAACAGCAGTGATATGGCCAACTTCACATCGAACTGCACTGCCACATTATATATAACTGTAGCTAAATTTATATTGTGGAATTTGGTTTTTAAAAGGAATTTTAAAAAAGAGAAAAGAAAATTGAGACATTGGTTTGCACCAGTGTTGAATATTTTAATTTGGTGACCAACTACATAGGTATTTGGAACACCTTTAGTGGTTGAGAGAGGAAGGAACATGTTTTCTAAAAGATCTATTAAAACAGAAGCCAATATGCCAAACAGATAAACAGATTAGTGAGACATACTAAATGAACGTAAAGACAGCATCAGCACTGAGGCCAAAGTCTAACTGCAGGCCTGTCCTGGAGTGTGTATCAAGAAGGCCTTTATCTGCTGGTCAATAATAGCCTTCATTACTAAGTGTTTTTTAAACTCTAAACCAAATTATTTATATGTTCATTTGGAATAACAAAGATACAATATTGTTTATAAATATATGTGTGGAATGATTATTTAACAGGCTATCACATTATATATATATATATATATATATATATATATATATATATATATATATATATATATATTAACATACCATACTTGAGTCCAGCACTCGTTATGTTTAAAGTATAGTTTGACAGGCCATTATACAGTATAGGGACCAGAGACATAGTGTAAAACATGTAATATCCAGTCATGGGAATTAGCCAAAGGGTGCAATGCCATTCTGTGTGTCAGTGCAGTGTTGATGTTGTCAAACAGGAACGGTTTAAAACAGGTCCAGAGATCTTGGACTATCATACTAACATATCAGGGTTCTCTTAGCTTGCAGGCTATAGTTTACATGTAACTAAAGCAGATGCAGTGAGGTGGTAAGTTTAAACATGCTCATAAATCTTTTTGTAGCATACGCCATCTGGTGGAAGTATTTCATACAACCAGGCTAGCTTTAAAAATCATTTATTGAATTTTAATTATTTAATATTAATGGTCAGTACAACCCTACTTGAAGCAAATTTTCTTCATAATACCTAGTGTTTTTAAACAGGAACTTTAGAGAAGGTTTTATAACACAGGTCAGATTCCCTTTCAAATACGAAATATAACCATTACCGTATGGGTATTTACCTCTTAAAGACCCGAAACCTAAATAAGATATATCAAAGCTGCCTGCAGAACCTGTGAGGCAGTCATGGCCTGCCCCCGAGGGCACAAAAGCACTGTGGTCACAAACCTCATTACCATTTTCCCTTTCAAGAACTGACCTGACAGGAGAGATGGTATAAGTACTTGTTAATTTTTCTGCTATATATTTCACATTTATTGCGTTTTTACACAAATTATATGTGATATTAAAAATAATCACTGTATATGTTGACTAATTACAATTATTTGTGCACTATAGCCTGTTATTTGTTATGTCCCACTGCGGCCTTGGGCCCGCGTGAAGCCAGTGGCTTGAGTCTCTCCTTCCTTGGGATCAAGCAACGTAAGTCGCTGACTTTGTGCTCTCCCCCCCAGGCTGCAATAGTTATTTAGTTGCAATAGCTGGAGTTATTTATTTCTCATTTTGACTTCGGCTAAAATTACAATACATTTTATATTATTTATGTAATTGTTAAATTATTGTATTTTGTTGAGAAAAGTGTTTTTCTCATTGTGTTATTTTTTATGTTTTTACAGAGACTAACCGCAGGCCACTCTGCAAAGTGGTGTTATGGAGGCCCAAGATACTTGCTTCAGTTGTGGTTGCTTGCAATCTCTCCCACAGTATCTTGATGCCATTTTGGTATCAGTTTTAGCATCACCATTATGAAGACTGTTAGCTAATTCGAACAAGCAGACTTCCCTCAATGTCAAGTGAAAAATAAAGATTTGCAAAAAACTATACATTCTTTAAAAAATAAACGTCTATATTATTGTTTTGGCACCAAAAAAAAAAAAAATTAAAATCAAATAGTAGCAAGCCTAGTTATGTCCCTGAATGATTAACAAATGTAGAAATAAAAGCTGATTGATAAAAAGGGCGAGTCAATATTTACCAATGTAGCTTATGATATACTGAAGTATGTCATCGACTCCATTGGTCTGGGGAAGGTACATTTCTCCTGCTGTTTCCCGGTCAATGGATGCCCTATATGATGTGGAGAAGCTAGGCCTATAATAGGATCCATCACCCTGCGCAGAGACAGAAGTCACAGGCTAAGCAGCAGCCCTAGTATCTCTGGGAGCCATCTGGACTATTGGCATCAGTGCACCACAGACATCTGGTTGCTGGCTACTCATTACAATTCAAGCATGGTCCCCCTCTCTTTCGGGGTGTGAATACAACACCAGTAATGGACCAACAGAACACCGCTGTGGTATCTCAGGGGGCAGCAGCTCTGCTGCAAAAATGGGCTATTCAGATGAGGAGGAAGGGAAGAAGGGTTCTACCTCAGGTACTTCCTAGTGCCCAAGCGGAACGGTGGCCTTAGACCAATACTCGACGTCAGACAGTTCAACCTGTATTTGAGTCGAAGGAGGTTCAAAATGTTGATCAGACCAGTCAACCGGTTCACCACTGTGGACCTCAAAGACGTCTGTTTCTACAGCCCCACAAAACCAGTATCCTCATAAAAATATCTGTGGTTCGCTTTTCAGGGAACAGCGTACAAGTTCCATGTCTTTTGCAGATGGTTCGAGGGAGACGTGTATGTCCGTACAGACATCACAACAGTGGTGGCTTACATCACCCACCAGGGCGGCCTCAGGTCACTCAGTCGGCATCATGAGGCCCACAAGCTTTTGCTTTCATCTTGAAATATTGTTTCAAATACTGATTAATTCTACTAATAATATTTCTTCTGCACTAGTGCTCCACAGAAACCCCTCTAGCAGCATGAAGCAATAGAGTCATACAGCTTTATTTTGCAAAAACACTGAGTCACTTATGAAATGTAAACAGTCAATATCTCCCCCATTGATTTCTCAAGTGTATTTTCACCATATCGAATAATAAACATTAAATGGCTTTCAGCAACATCTTCAGCTCATCCATCAAGCCTTAGCATTTGGTACTATTGAATACATTCCATAGCTTTGATTTTCATGGTTTAAAGGTCAGATCCCAGGCAGAGCTGTACTAATGCATCTCTCTGTGTGACCCCTACTGTGGCCAGGAAATGCTGAAAGCCTCTTTCAATATTTGATAGGCTTGCCAACCTCCGCTTTAACAGAAGAGATTCAATCATTACACGACAATAGACACCTTGATTTTATTGACTGTCTGGTTCTTCTGTGGAAACATGCTGGAAGATATAAATAAAACAACATTTCAACTACACGCACTCTCACAGGTACACAGTTATGACTGTTAACATTAAGATTGGTGAAAACGGGCCAACTCATACAAGTAGGTTAATATTTTGCGGTTGCTTATTGAGGTCCTATTGAAATCAGTTCTGAATCAAACAGTCCCTCTTGCAGCACTATCCTTCACCTGCTTAGCAGTACAGAGCTTTAAATGCACTAAGCATCAGCAGTATATGTATCTGTTTACTTTGTTGTTTGTTTTAAAGTATTAGGTTTGTTTACAGGGAACTTTAGAAAAGAGACATATCATTCACAAATGGTCCAGGAACATAGTTTCAGTATTATTGGGGATATCCTGGGAATACAACTTTAAAATATCTGTAAAACTATATGTGTTACAATGGAATGCAGAATGTTATTTCAAATTCTGTCATATAAAGAGGGAGCCATTATGTTAAAAAACGTAAATACATTAACACCACCATTTGCTCGCTTTTAATCCTGTAAAAACCTCATATGAGCTTCCACAGTTGGAGGTTTGGATCCCAGCCTGGGGCTCAAAGGGTTTAAGGTCACCGAGATGCAATTTTAAAAAGACAGTTAACGTTTGCCAGCCTTTTAATATTGAAATGCTCCCCTCTATTACTGACAGGTCAGGCCACAGAACCAGTAATATTATCCCACATTATTGGAATATCCATTAATCGAACTTCTCAGCCATTGACCTCCAGCCCAAGTGACCCATGAACATCATATTACCAGTTCAAAGAAGAACTCCCCATTCAAGAAAGCGACATTGATGCAAAAGAGTAACAGGGGACACGTTGATGTAATAGCTTTTAAAATACAATTACAAATTATGCAAGCTATAGGAAAGTAGTTATGGATAGTCAATTCCGCTCTAAGTGTTTCTGGATACATTTCTTTTTTTCGTTTTTTTTTATTTTTTATTTCCCCAATATTTTTATGTTACAATCCTTCTGGGTGGTTCTGAATTCTGTTGCTCCAATTAAATTTGTATACCATTTTAAGTTAATTCCAAACAAATTAAACCCACTAAAACATTTAAAATATTGTTACCCCCCCCCCCCATATTAAAATACTTCAGAAAGAAAGCAGCACTTGACATTGTGAACATGACGTTTTTATTGATTTCAATAAAGTGAAAGAATGACATTTTCAGTCGATACCTGGTGACAAAGATTGCATCTAAGTTGGGATGATTATTAGTTTTCCCCTATCAACTTTCAGAAAACAAATGCTTGCTATCAGAGTAATTTGTTGGTTTGGAAAAAGCAAAGGATGACTAAGTATTTGTTTCCACTGTGGATGGATTTAAGAGCATAGCTCAGACTCATTTATTTTTATGGACGGTCTGTCATAATGCAGTCATTATGAACTATACGACCAGCGGTTATCTACAGTGCAGAGAAAATAAAAACATTGCTGTGAATCGAGGAGTGTTGTCTTGCTTTTGCTTTCATTTCTGTACCTAATTACTTAATGTTATTTTCAGTTGTTTTTCAGTGTATAAAAAAGGGGTATTAAATTAGGTCTATTCATGATGAAGACTTTGTGGAAACGCATTGAGATTTTGTTTGTGGTTTTTTGTTTTCTAAAAAATATGTGAAGTGAAATGCTAAAATAAAAATAAGAGTAATGGAAATCATTTGTTAAAATAAATTATTTTTGTGAAGAATTGGTTGTCTTTTTCAATCAAATCAAACTATATTGGCCTGTTGGCAACCAATATAAGTGGTCTTTATTTTCTCAAAGATAAGTTATATATATATAAAAGGCAGATGGAGATGATCAATTTACAGAAATGTCTTAGTTATTTATTGCTGCCATACAACAGTGTATCATTACATAAGGGAATAGTGACTCCTATTAGTGAGAGAAGACAACTCATTCCAGGACAACATTCAGGGCGTAGTGTGTTTCATATTGAGCTGACAGGGCTCGGCTTGTTTGCAGGTAGGGAAGGTAAACTCAGATGGTTGCCCATTAAGTTGCTGTTTATGCAAAATCAAGTTTGTGGTGTTTAAACCACATAAGCTCACAAAATAATTGAAAATGCAGTTTTAAAATTGTTTACAACAACAACTGCAAAAAATGTTAATATTCAAACTTGATTTTGCACTAAACAGCAACTTAATGGGCAACCATCTGAGTTTAATGATTTTCAAGGTTTTCACAACTATTCATAAAAAAAAAAAAAAAATGTTAAAATTACATGTAGGCATTTGTCGAAACATGATGTCATTTAAGCATTATTTTGCATTGTATTATTGATTTTAATAAAGGTAATAGATATTGCCTTGAACAGTGTGTGTTTTGAGAAAATGTACTTTTAAACTTAAATCTTCATCTAATGAGTGCTTGATCAATGAATCACTTGAATTTACCAGCATGTGTCAGAGTGCAGAAATCCCTCTGCATGTAATAATCAGGATTATATAGCACTTTATGAGGCAATATTATAAATGTCAGGGTGGCATCTGCCCTAAATCTTTATAAGCAATGCACATATTGCCAATTGCTATAAAGTTATGAAGTTTCTTAAACTCCTGAAACAGGGCTTCACTTATGATCTGGCCTCCAGTGGTGAAAAGAATCTGAAATTAGTGAGCTAGCCTGCAGTGCCACCTAACCCCACACCAGTGTACATCTTCTATCTAACGGGTGACATGCGGGTCTGAGGGTCTTGCAGTTCTGATCAGGATGTATCTAACATGTGGCCAACTTCACTTACACTTATTGGACTAGATTCTTAAAGCTGTTAGCTCCAAATCGTCATTAGCACATTTTTTTCAGATAGTAAACATCCACCATCCAAAGTTACCAAACCAAAAACTAACAACTCAACATTTTATTAAGGGCCTGTAGATATTCAGAAATAGTTCCTTAATTATTTTTAGAATTGCAATTTGTGGTTTGTTTGTTTGTTTGTTTGTTTGTTTGTTTGTTTTTTTCTTTTAGATAAAAATTTTGGTAATGATGAATTTGAGTGAACAGGTTTGAGAATCCCATTGTTTGTCTACCGACTAATAACTTAATCACGACCAAGACAAGAATAACCCAAAATCAAAACCCAAGAAAAACTACTGACATGCTTTATTTACATTATAAGGTATAGAAGGGGTACAGCTCTGCTGTGTATGATTCAGATTTATACAAAGAAATCTAGACAGGTTTGTAGCATAGTACCATATCAGAAAAATACAGTATGCCCCTCATTAGGACTGTCCAGTCTTTTCTGTTGTTGTTGTTTTTTAGCTTTGTACATCAGCAGTACTCTCATGTGGCTCCCAATCCATTCCACTCCAAGATCTTGCTCCAACCATGCCCTTTTTATTGAATTGAATGTGCCAAATTCGACTATTACAAATTACGATCTGGGGACCAGATTCACACAATGAAAAAAGTAAAACTTACATTCACAAATAGTGTGATTAAACTCTACTTTGCCAAGATAATCCTTCATTTAGTAAGCAATAGTAACTGTTTAAGTTACATTGAAGCAAATAAATAAAAATACTTAATGGATGGCTTAGGGAATGGTTAGACATTTAGTAGTACCTAATTAAACGTGTGCTAAAAAGGCCTCAACCCTTTGATGTGAACATATTCATTCGACAATAAAACAGGTTCTACTGTCATTATAGTGAATGCCACAACTTTCCACGGATGATTAAGACAATACTGCCTGATTATTATCTACAACAGGAAAAAGGTACACTCCAGCACTTATGTAATTCAAATATTCTACTCATACCTTCTTCTTTAACATTTCCAAATAAATGGAACAGTTTTCATTTGTTAATATGAATAGCCACTTCCTCCATACTCAATGTCTTCCTCATCATCTGTGATATGGTAAACTCCAGTTTTGAAAGGCTTCACTTTACTTGCCAGGGGGGAATCTAGGGAAATAATAAGGAGCTGTGTTTAGTATGCACAGTACAGTATATGTACTTGTAGGTTTAATTTGACAGGGGCATGGGTTAATTTGGGATTTTAAACTGTTACAGAGTAGGTTGTAGGGCTTAAAACACAATACATTACTTTTCTTAGCATTCTGCTTTATTGTACGTATACCTGCAATGTCTTTTTCAACATAATCACAATTGTTTCAATATTTTAAAAAAAAAAAAATATTCCCTATTTTCTCCTGGTTATAATTCGGTTATGAATATGCATGTGAAGGACCATATAATCACAACATGTTCCTGCTCCTCAGAACCTGTGCCAGGACAAGCAAATTAAGACCCTGGAAAAGATGATGGACAGATGAAGCATTTGAAATGCTGACCTTCGTGAGAGGAACCAATGAAATGTTTCTGATTGAACTGGTTGTATTCAAACAGTCGATGTTATGAATTCGGAAGACATTTTGAATGGATGCATAACCTATGTGAAATAAAAATAACTGGTCAAGATTGATTTATGACCAGGGATATGTTCATAAAAATATCAAAACAATTGTAATACTGTTGAAAGAGTTATCAGGAATAGATACAACAAAATATGAAACTAGGGAAGATAATGCACTGTGTTAAACCCTACAGTCTGTTCAGTAACCCTTCAGTTGCTGTCCCAGGTGATTCCTTAGGTAAACCCAGTTATGATTTCATCCACTCAAAAAACGAAATTGTTGAGTTGCCATATAATATGAGGATCACCATCTAGGTCATATCAGACTGTATATCCTTACTAATGCATGTTATTTTGCGGTTGTGTATAAAAAGCAAGAGACACATAAGGTCACTTTAATCACTGAGACTTCTCAAAATCAAAGTCCACCTATTGCTGCAGTTAGAGATTTACGGTACTGATAATACAATCAATAAGCATTTCCATGGATACTGTCAATTTTAGCTGACAAATGATATCCAACTCATCAGTTAGTAATTCCCAGGTAAGTTACTGGTCTAGACCCTTCTTTTAAAACAAGTGAGCATTCTTTTTATAATTCTCCATTAAAGCTCTCCTTTTGAGTACACTATACCGATATGACTGTATGTAACAATAATAAGAGATAATTTGCAATTACATCACCGTCAGTTCTTATTTAAATTAGTCTTTTTACATTCCTCTTATTATTTTATGGTATTTGCATTGGAATGAGAAATCCAGGCATGTGTTAGTCTCATGACAAGCTGAAAGCAAGCAAAACCAAACAAAGACAGATTAGCGAAAAAGGATTATAACTACTTATTAGAGTACCATTACCCAGAATATATATTCAGAGGATATTTGATGCTACTAACTCTAATATAATAATAATAATAATAATAATATAATATAATAATAATAATAATAATAATAATAATAATAATAATAATAATAATAATATCATTCTATACAAACTGTTTAATAATTGTTGCATCACCATGCTTTCTTAAGCTTCTACACGCTTACCTGGGTTAATAACCTGGAGTCTTGCTGTGGCAGACACTTCTCCAAACTCGTTTTTGGCATAGCAGGTGTACATTCCCTCATCCTCCTTCTGGACCCGTTGTATCTGGAGCCAGCCGGTGAGCTCAAAGCGCTGAGGTCCACCTCTGGCCTGATAATTACAAAGGTTGTCAGGAATGTTTTTGTTCCTGGTGCTCCACTGTCTCTGTCTCTGTTGTCCTGTCTGACCCCTCACACAGCATCATATTATTAGTTTAAGATATACAGTACCAGCACAAATTAAGGCAACAACAAATGACTTACAGCAAGACTCGGGTGGGGATTTTTTGTACATTTTAACTCCCTCAAACCCTGTCAGTTGTTAGTTGTTATAAATTAATCATATTTTGGGTACCACTGAGCCTGTGAGATGGATTGCTTTTTTTAAAGAGAAGTGTGACGGGAAACCCCGCCCCTATCTATTTATTGTGCGCTATGTTTATGATTTATTGTATTATTACGGTTTATGTATTGTATAGGACGGCGAAAAAGCCAGTATTATTTTGCATTTTATTATGTGTGGCAGGACAAGCAAGATGCCATTCGCCATGTTATTGTTTTGTATTTTGTTTTTTAAATACCTCATGAAGATGTGTGACTTATCAGCTACTGAGTATTTAATTAGCTGACAGTCACGCATCCTTATTAAACTCGTGCAGACTATTAACCCCTCGGCCGTAATGTAAAAGACCTTTTGCTGCAAAGGGTTGCGTGTGTTCAGAGTGGAGAACGGTAGTCGAGAGAAAGGAGGTACGGTAATTAAAAAAAAAGAAAGCTTAAAACAATTGCTATTGCAAATGATATTTGTTTGGTTATTATTTGTTAGTTCTTTTGGCCAATGTGCCCTTTTGTTCGTGTAGTTGTTTTTTTTGTTTGTTTGTTTGTTTGTTTGTTTTTTTTTTTTTTTTTTTTTTTATATTTTGTTTTATTATTTAATAAAAAGCTGAGTTCCGTAGCGTCTCGGTTTGACCTGCCATTCAATGCTGTGGTTTCTGTTTCTGGTCTGACATCACCCCTGCAGCCATCCTATTCACAAGGAGACAATTATCTATACAAGGATACCAAGATATTTAGTGAGCAACCAATCTGAGTCAAGTTATCCCTAAGCAAACTCCCATCCGCAGTTGTACTGCTTTCCGAGAAAAGGGGTAACTTTCGGGGTACCATTCGACTTGGGAGATGTGCTATTTAAAACATTTTGCATATTTCTAAAGAGGAGACGGTTATCCATTCAGATATAGCATGATATTTAGTAAGTAAAGGGTCATTTGTTGTTTCTACAATGTATGCAGATACATATGTATATCATTGTACAATTTAACTTGTAATTGTAAAAACCAAACTGAAGTGCTATTCTGACTTGCTGAGCATCTTCTCTGTTGATAATTCATTTGCCATCATTTTACCTGTGTGGGAGTAGGTAGTTTTGAACATCCATGACTTTAGCACAATAAAACAGTACTGACCTGCACTGCCATGTGCGAATCATCTGCAGGTAAGAAAAAGCTGTTTCCTTCCTTCCTCCACTCCACAGTCGCCATCGGGTACGAGGACACCTCACAGCCGAAGATGACGTCACGTCCTTCCACATTTACAATATCACGTGGTGGAGTGGTAATAAGTGGTGCTGTAGGTGAACAAATATAGAAAGACATAAACAAATGATAAATACTAAAAAATGGTAACACTTTACATTAAACTAATTTAATTGCTGTGTATTTGCGTAGTAGTTACTTAGTAAATACATGTGTATTACACATAAATACAATTTATGCATAGCGACAATGTACCTAATGTGTAAATCATGATATTTGTAAGCAAACAATTGTGTCAGAAAAGGGTTAGAGTTAAAGATAGGATTAGGGTTAGGAGAAGGGTATTATCATGCGAAAAGATCTGTGCTTTTGATGTGGTCTGGTTTTGTTTTTTGTATAGTTTATAAAAAAATAAATTGGGGAGGGGTGTGTGACTTGACCGCACATAAAAAATAAATCTTAATGCTTAATTGTTTTTAAATATGTCGTAACCAATATACAGAATATTGCATTTGTTTCTCTTTCGGTAATATTTGTACAAAGAAAACCTATAATGTAAATTTAACTATTTAACCTATAATGTAGGTTTAAACTGGGAATGTTAAATAATAGATATTGTCATATTATTTAAAAAGTGTTATTATTCGGGCTTATTATGCTTTCAAAAGTTCTTAAATTGATGCAATTGCCTGCAGATTTTGTACATCTAATTATAATAGCTGAGTACCTTCATTTGCACTATCTCCTCCTTTTTGCGAATGTATGCAGGAACGCCCATAATTACATATTCATCTACGCTTGAACTGCAAACAGAAACTGCTGCCGTAAAGCATTCCCTAAAAAGTCGCAAATAGCATTGTGCTTGTCTAGTACATGTCACCCAAGACTTCCAACTCGTTTGTCACTATTGCAACAGGCGCAACACTTTAGTACGCATACCCTTAAGTACATTGTAACTATGCATAATAACATTGTAATTATGTGTAAGTACACATGTAAATACACAGTAATTAAATACACTGAATATAAAGTGTTACCTAAAATACATATTTTATTATTCTGAAATGTTTCAGTAATGGCCCCTGCTGTATATCAAATTACACTACAGTACTGATACATCTATTGTGTTGTTAAAATGATTGATTTCATTCAGATCCCTTTCTTTTGTAACATGATGGATAACCTTTTTAACAAAATGTTATTACTTTAGCGTTAAAGTTTGTGAGCTAAATTCACTGATAACCTTCAAAGCCATGTTTAAAGAAATTACATTTTTATGTAAAATATAAAGAGAACTACAATCGCATACCAGTGGTATCTACTGTGAAATGTCTAAGAAGCAGTTTATAACTGCAGGGAACCTAAATATTATTTTACCAATACTGTTATGTCTGCAAACTGGTAACACAGTAGTTTTCACTGTAAGCACTTTATACACAGTGAAATTAAAGGCTGGCCTGTTTGTTTCCTGACTTGTTTTTCCACTATTATGGTAGTAAGTACAGGACTTTCAAACTGCTTCATATGGTAAGTATTATTATTATGTGTTTAACTTGAGTGAGAGCCAATTAACAATTCAAGGTCTGTGTAGCTGTTTCTGGTGATCTATTAGGGCAATGAAGCTGTGTGCAGTATAATGTATGTGTTAAGGTCATCTGTAAAAATAAATAAATAAATAAATTTAAAAAACTTGTCTCAAATTTTAGCATTATGGAATCAGGTGTGCCACCTTCTGCTGTCTTGCTGAAGTATACTATATTTATATTGGCCTTTACTAGCAATGTATGCCCCAAGCACTTACATAGCCTTTCAAAATTGTTTTTTATTTATTTTATTTTACACCAGAATGAATTTACACCTTACTGTAAAAGGAAAATCTATATCAGTGTTAAATAACTAGTAACAAACTACAGTATGTATGAAACTTTTGAGGGTTCTGTTTTTGTGACTTCAATGAAATCGAAAAATGTTGTTTTAATTTTAAATGTGGTGCACACTGCATTTTGGCCTAAAGACCCTGATCAATCTGGCCCAACGTCTCTGAATAAAAGAAGGACTATGCGTTTGTTTCCCCAAAATACTTCTTACTTACGATTAGTACAGGATTCACAGCTTTACTATACAAGCCATACACCACAATATTAAACAGTCCTATTTATTGTTGGGGATGCACTAACAATCTTAAAGGGGGGTTGTTACTTTGCATTGGTAGCTATCTGCTCCCATGCTGTGCTAGTTACAATGTCACAGGGGTAATATAACACTTCTTCTCTTATTTAACAAAACAAAAGTATTCCAACTACAGAGCATGCAAGACCACATCCCTTTACTCCTACAAAGCATCATGTGTCACCCAGCATATCCAGGTGTGAGTAAACGGCAGCAATCCAGGGTTATTCACATGCAGGAACTGAAACTATGATAAGAAACTACTTACCCATCAACACCTTATCTAAAGTGCTCAAAGTAACATTATTGCTTTCCAACCTAAAGAAAGTGGCCAGCCAATCTCAATAGCATACAGGTGTGTAACATTGATCTCATTTAAATGATATGACTCCTGGGATAAACAATAGACTTGTTTGCATTCAAATGGGCCAGTCATGAATCCCCCCCACCCCACACAATCACAAAAAAAAATGGTTAAAAAAACCATTTGGACTTTTTTACTCTGTTTTTGGTCCAGTGCACAGTTAATAGTATTATTATTATTATTATTATTATTATTATTATTATTATTATTATTATTGCTAACACTTAGTAAATAGTATCCTCTTAAAGCTTAAGCATAAACTACGGAAACCAAATTAAACTGCTGCCATCTATGTCCTTAAATCTGTAGGACACCCTGATGTGAGTGTTGTTTGGGAGTCACTGTATATTTAATCATTGCAAACCACAAAGGAAAAGCAAATGTTTAATGTTGCAAAGACGTTAGTTTCACAACTTCCAAGTGTGCCAGGGTTGTTTGTTCACGGTTTTGTTATAATGACTAGTTTATTTTCTTTACCAAAAATGGTGCAAATAGCACTTTGACGCAAAGACCTTGATAGCTACTTGTAAATCTGTGCCTGTGACATTTTCCTATTTAGTGTTATTTATCAAGCTAGTCAGTCCCATCATTCTCTTCGTTTTCATAGAAAATCTTGTTGCACAAATATTTGAACTTTGTGTTTTCTTTACTTGCAAGCTATTTAAATGCTTTTTCAAAGATGTTCATACTCTCAACAGCAGTCTAGAACAATTATTGAGTTCCTTTTTTAAAATACTCTACACAGTATGCAATGGCCTGTAAGACTTGGTAGTTATTGAAACTGTAGTTACATATTGTACACAAGGCCTGTGTTAAAATGCAAGTTCAATATATTCTACAATAAATGTCTCTTCAGAACAGTTGGCTTACCTGTTTTGCAGGGACCCTTGTGTGCAACAGTAAGTTCTTCCTTCTTCCTGCGCTGGAACTGGCCCTCTCTGAATTTGCAGATGTTTTCGTAGGTCTTCCCATCTGACCCGCAGAGGACCTCCTGCCTGGTGCAGACGCACTGGGGCTCTGGAATCTCGCCTGAGTTCAGGTCCTTGTCCTGGATCTCACACTCCAGGTCCTTGCCGCACATCCCGTAGAAGTTCCTGGAGGTGTCCAGGTCACAGAACTGCCCCTCTGCATTGCCGCACTCCCAGCAGCACCCGCAGTGGTCCTGCACCTGGCCAGCCGGGCAATGCTGGGGAGATTTGCAGAGCTCAGGCTGGCACACTGAACACTCTTCTAGGTCTTCCAGCAGCCTCTGCCAGCCCAGCTGCTGGAACCTCTCTATGGGTATGCTGTGTGTCACCTCTACTGCTAACAGTAGAGCAACCATCAACAGCATGCAGTCCATTGTCTCATATATTCAATGGATAACAGTAAAGATGTATCAAGATATGGTCACTCAGCCTGTGAGGCCCTACCACTTTTTAACTAGTATCTGTTCCCCCCAAATAAAATGTGTTTGTGCATCTGAAAGATGTTTGTGAAGGCCTTCTTCCAGTGATTTTTTTTTTTTTACACCAAAAATGTTGTTTGTAATGGTTATTTCAGTTCTTTCTTTTGATCCTCATTAGTGCCTTGCAAATTCAAGAAGCAGGCATAGTCTGCAGAGCTGCTGCTGCTGATTTTCCTGCCAGTGGTGTAATCCCTGTTCTTTTGAAAAAAAAAAAAAAAACTCCCCTGTTTAGGTGCTGTGCTTTAAATTGTGTAAATCCCTGTATGAATGCCTTGTGGGAGGAGTCAGGGATCTCTGCCGTCCAATCACTGTTTTGTTAACGTTCCTTTGTTTTAACAGATACCACTTGTAGCTATGCTCCTTTCACAGTAACATCCACCATAAACCCACAACAAAAACAAAAATAACACAATTTACCACTTCACAGTGGAGAGTGATGAATGATTCATTTACAGAAATCTCCCACATTTATTTTCAAATGTCTGTGAAATTGCATTAATTATGTCACGCTGGAGTAAATTGGCAGTGATTCTACCACACCATGAGATATATAAATAAAATGCCTTAATGTATGCATGTATATTTAGCTTTTACCCTAAATTGAGTATGTCAGCAAAAATAATAAATAGCGCACGCAAGCACGCACGCATACATAAAAAGTTTGCTGTTTCATTTTAGTTTGCTTGCCTTTAACGAAATACATTTATAAGAACCTTTTTAAATATAAAATCACGTGGTCCTGTCTGATTTTTTTGAGAGTGTGACCTGTCCTGGTGGACTTCATTTGAAAACTAGAAGAAGCAATTGTGAGTTCACATACCTTTACAATCCTTTACAATACGTAGCTATATTTTTTAGTATATGGACAGTACCTGTCATGCTACTATTTCATATATATATATATATATATATATATATATATATATATATATATATATATACACACACACACACACACACACACACACACACACACACACACACATATATATATATATATATATATATATATATATATCCTTGTGGCGGCTACCAACTCCTGCAACTGCCTGTGTGTAATAAAATCTGGATGCCTAGTGGCATTTTCAACAAATGCTCTGTGTCTGTCCTGTCTGTGAATGGATACCCACACAGTAACACAACACCCCGGTTACAGAGCCCATTGCTTTGCTTTAATTATGTTTTTAAAGGCTCTCTAAGGTTAGAGGACAATCAATATAATCAAGACTAAACTCCAAACCCTCTTCAGAAACAGGCAGGAAAGATTTCAGCACAGTCAATTTACAGTATACATTACAATGTTTATTTAGGCAACAATGTCAACGAGATAAAATAAACTGTGTTTAAGATATGTTGCATATGATGTTTCAAATTAAGAAATTAGTAGTTTACACTTAACCAAAAGACAAAAATCGTTCACAGTAAGGGAGACTGTAAAAAAAAAAAAAAAAATTGATCTATTAAAATTTCTAACTTGTACACTTAAGTAAACAAATAGTTTTAAAGCAAAAGTGATTAATTCAGACTATTTTTTAATTCCCTATTTTTTCCTAATAATAAATGTGCATAATGCACAATGGAATAGAAATCATGGGGCCCAATGAATGGTCACTTGACATTTTGGTCCAAAATTCTTGGTAAGATTATTTGAGAAACAGCCCATTCCAGCTCAAAGGCACACTCTTTTCAGTTTTTGTCCTCAGTGTATTTATACCTAGAGTGTTTATTTGCTATATTTTTCCTTAAATCTTTGGAGCCGCTAATTAATGCATGGAAACTAATACAGATATGATATTTTTTTTTTTTTTTTTTTGGTCACATTGATGTGAGGGATTTACAGAGCACACAATTTCATCATTTGCTAAATAATTGCAAAATACTGCACACTTCCCCCAAGACATATCATAAAATCCCATGATATATACATGATATATTAATGCACCCTTCCCCCAGTCCTCTGACAAATGTTAACACACAGCAGGGGAGCCTTTCTGATAGCTAAGGCTGCTGAAACAGCAGCATTCGAAACTGGCCTTGCTTTCTTTTTTTTTGCTACTTGTTAAGCATGCTAATCAACAAAAAAACACTTTTTTGCTAGTGTTTAAAACCCTGATAGATCAATATTTTGATAGCCACTCACTGATATGCTGTCAGCATGCAGTTGTGATTGCTTCACACAGGTATCTAGAAAAGGCCCTGCCTAAGAGGTGTGCTTGAAAGCAAATGCACTTCCTGTGAAAGTGTAAAAGGTGTTTCATTTTGTTTTTCTTACAGATTTTATAGTAATTCATAGAGAGGCTTTATCATCACAACAGTGTCTTTAATGTATTGGTCCAAGTCTAAGACCATGCCCCCAAATCATGAAAGAACAGCCGCTGTGTGCACTATTCATCAGGCATACACACCAGTCTGATTAAACTGTATTCAATCTGCAACCTTTTGACTGCTCCAGTGTCCTTGCACCGTAGAAGGCAAGCAAAAGTAACGAGTGGCTATCCATGCAGCTGCTCCACTACAGTAACAAGGAACATTGATTGATTTTCGTCCTGTCTAAATGGATACTTGAAACACCAGTGTGCTTTGATATGGTCTGATTCAGTATCATGATGTAATTATAGGGTCAACCAGGCTTCCCTCTGATATGGTTTTATCACCTTCAACAAGACACACTGCAATGTGTCATTTTTATGCATTACACATTGCAAAAAGTTTTAACATAAGTTAACCACTCTTAGTCAAACTTGCTCTTAAATGTAATTATTTATTGTATTCTTTATTTTATTTGAATTTGATCTTATTGATATATAATATACTGATTTTGCTGTACCTTATAACTGCTCTTATATGTAATGTGATATTCTGAAATGTCATATTTTGTAATGTGATACTTTGTACTTTGATATTTTGTAACATTTGTAAGTCGTTTTGGACAAGGGCATCTGCTAATAAATAAATAATAATAATGACGAGTGTCCAAATATTGATTAGTAGGGTAGTGTGTAATATTTTCTACCTAGTACCTTCAAGAAGTCTTGAAGGTACTTGAAGGCTGCCGACTCCTTATCTAGAGCTCTGACAAATTGTTTCATAAGGCCCAATTTGATGTGCAGTGGTGGCATCAGCACTTTCCGGGGGTCCACCAGTGGCTCCCACTTAACGTTGTTCCTCGGTCCGCTGTGGCCAGTCCTGCCTGTGGTAGTGCGCCTTGGTGTCCCTGCTGTCCCAAAGGCAAAGATAGCAGGGAAACTTGGTAAAACCGCCTTGGAGACCCATCAGGAATGTTATCATTTTGAAGTCTCCTATGACCTCCCAGCCGTACTCATCATACTTCAAGGCATCCAGCAAGGTCTTGATTCTGTTGTAATCCTCTTTGAGGTGCACCGAGTGAGCCAGGGGAAGAGACGGGTACTTGTTACCATTATGGAGCAGCACGGCATTGAGGCTCCTGGATGAGCTGTCAATGAAGAGGCACCACTCATTCTGGTTACAGGCAATTCCGATTGCCTCGAACAGACTGGTCACATTGTGGCAGAAGCAGAGCCCATCTTGACGGATGAAGAAGCTGGAAAAAGGTTGGTGACGCTTCCTCTGATCTGCGACTTGCACACAAGCTCGGCATTGGACTTGATCTCTAATCAAGTCGTTGAGGTCTTTTTGGTTGGGGTAGTATGGGTTTCTCTCCTCAGCTCCACCTTTGAAATTGTCAACTGGATCTACAACATCTTCCTCGCTCTCTGACTTGCTGCTCTCTTCTAAAGACGGCTGCTCTCTCTCCGGAGAAGTGGGTACAGGGAACTCATGGCAGTGTGGCACCGGGGCGATGGATGAAGGAAGGTCCGGATACGTGATAGCAGGTGCATTCTTGCCAGTCCGACATTTGAAAGGGTCCACCATGCAGAAGTAGCAGTTGCTTGAGTGGTCAGTGGGTTCCCGCCAAATTCTTGGGATAGCGAACTTCATTCTTTTCCCCTCTGTACCATCCTACAAAAATACATTTATTTCACCCATGACTAATGTATAAGAGATTCTCGCAACATTTTTCAAATATGATATATTTTTTCAATAACATTGAAAATTGTAAAACATTTTAAAATTAAAACCTTTTACAATTTAAAAAATTTTAACAAATTTTATAACATAAAATTCTGAGCAACAATTGTCCATCTTACCTTCCAGAGTTTTTTTGCAGTGTTCGCAGGTGAAATGAGGTGCCCAGGGTTTGTCTTGATTCCCGACAGGCATACCGAAATATGCCTTGTAGGCTTCAGACATCTTAGCAGATGCTTCCACGGAGTACTTTTTCGCTCTTGTCTTGATAAATTGGCCGCAGACATAGCAAAATGCGTCTGCCGGATGCTTGCAGCCTCTTGATGCCATCTCAGACAAATGCAGATATGTATCCACTTAGGCAGCTGGAACTAAACTGAAGTGGTGGGCTTAAGGCCTCTGTATTTATACTACTATTTACATTACTGGAAAGTTCTAGAACGTTCTAGAAGTTACTCCAAGTTTACTCAGCACTGAGTCTATCTGGAATGTTCTAGAAAATAGGTAAATTTCAAAATATCACTGTCCTGGTCACAAAAGCAAAGTCTGTGGGGAATAATAGTCATTTTCTATACTTTTGAGGCATAAGCAATTAGGAAATAACACTTACTACCCAGGAACAAAAAAATTAATAAAAAAATTGTTACACGGTGGTATCACTTCACTTGTAATTTGTCTATATTTGAACAGGGGCTAATTATCTATTCATGGACACCGAGTGTGAAGTAAAACCCAGCAGTCATTCTGCATTTATTCATTTGACTTGTCAACTCCCATCAATACTACCTTTATTATATGCAGTATTTACACCACAAAGGATTACATTCAGTTTTAAGAGAAACCAATTTAAGTAAACAAACTTTTACTATAATGCTTTCATCAGTAGTTAACATTTTAGACACATTGCAAAGAAAGGTTAATAAAGGGAGTTGTACATTAGTTCATTTGTCTGAAAATGTGTCCTTCTCGCTACATTAAATGCACAAACCGTATTGCCCAGACATCAGTTAAAGCTGTCTAATTTAGTTTGGCAATACAAATGAAAGGAACAGTTGAACTGACAATGTGTGTGAACATAATACAGTTATTATATGTAACCTGACACTTGCACACTTAGATCTTTGTCAAGTCAGCATGATTTAAAGGGGATGCTACAGTGTTTGTTGAGTAAGACTGTGACTTCAAAGTACATGACCATGGCAATTTAATTTAGTGCTTTGTAGTTTAAAAACTACTGTTTTTTGTTTTCCTTAATGTGGGGTTCAGTATTTTTACAGACGCACATGTATATACTGACAAGAAAAGCAGAAAACACAGCCTTGTCTTAAAGTGAAAATTACTAAGCAAAGCAGCAGAGAAGTCCAGCAATTTGTCCTGTGTGAGTCTAGTACATGTCACTCCAGCAATCTGTAAGTGTGGGATGCCAAACAAGAAATTATAGTGTATTGGCACATTTCTGTTACCCGAGGGGTGAGAAAAGCTTGTTAACACTGCAACACCGTTAGCCTTTACAATGCTTTTATCCTTGATGCTCTCTTTTTAAAATAGATCATGATATTATTAACCCTTGCACAGATTAATTGTTAATACAGAAGTTACATCATGCATGAAAAACTAAATTGTAATTTATTTTTAAAAGGTTTTGTATCTTTATTTTAATAAAGAAAAAAGTTTGCAATCAATATAATGATTTAACATATACAGCTATGGCCAAGCATTTTGTATCACCTAGAATTTTAGGATTGAGACATAATAAAAAAAAAAATATATATATATATATATATATATATATATATATATATATATATATATATATATATATATATATATATATATATATATCATCATCATGATCATCTTCAGCCTTTTTCAATCCACTGCTGGATGAAGGCTTCCCCAAGATTCTTCCACAAACGCTTGTCTGCTGCGTTTCTCATCCACGTTGCTCCATCATGTTTCCTAATTTCATCTTGCCATCTTCCTGGAGGTCTTCTTCTTGGTCGCTTTATATCTCTTGGGATCCAGTCTAGTGTCTCCTTGGTCCAGCGATGGTCTGCTCTTCTTGTTACATGTCTTTCCACTGCCATTTCAGTTTTTTCCCTCTTATAATAACATTGCATACTTTTGTTTGCGCTCTTATCCATTCCTTCCTTTTCCTGTCTTTTCTTGTTATTCTCAGCATGCATCTTTCCATACTCTGTTGAGCCGCTTGTAATTTTTGAGTCTTTTTTGTATTGAGGGTCCAGGTTTCGCATGCATAAGTTAGCATTGGAAGCATTGATTGGTTGAAAACATTCCTCTTGAGGCATAAGGGTAGTTTCCCTTTCAGAACCATGCTTAATCTTCCAAAGGCTCTCCAGCCCATTTTTGTTCTTCTGTTGATTTTGTACTTTTGGTTCGCTGTTGCTGAAATTACTGTCCTAAATATATGTAGTTATTGACTTCTTCTAGCTTGATCCCATTGACTTCAATTGCCTGTGGAGTGGTATATTTATTGAACACGACTTGAGTCTTCTTCAGGTTCTTTTTCAAACCTGTTTTGATGCTAGCCTCATGTAGTTCTTGTATTCTTGTTTTTAATTATTCTGGGCATGTTGTAAATAGAAGGATGTCCTCGGCAAATTGTAGGTGATTCAAGTAGGCTCCATTGATCTTCAGTCCCTTATTTCCAAGTCTAGTGTTTTGAAAATGTCTTCTAGGGTGGCCGTGAAGAGCTTTTGGGGAAATTGTATTTCCTTGACTCCTTTTTAATCTTGATTGTGTCGCTTTTTTTTTTTGGAGTCTTACTGTGGATGTTGCATTCTTGTATATGGTGCTGATCAACTCACTGTATGTTTTTCTCAATTCCTTGTTTATTTCAGCAGGCTTAATACAGATCTTGTGTAAACAGAGTCAAAGGCTTTTTCATAGTCTATGAATCCCAAGCAAAGTGGTCAGGTCAAACTGGTAAGAATGGCTTTTTTCTCAGTTTGAATCATAAGAACATAAGAACATAAGAAAGTTTACAAACGAGAGGAGGCCATTCAGCCCATCTTGCTCGTTTGGTTGTTAGTAGCTTATTGATCCCAAAATCTCATCAAGCAGCTTCTTGAAGGATCCCAGGGTGTCAGCTTCAACAACATTACTGGGGAGTTGATTCCAGACCCTCACAATTCTCTGTGTAAAAAAGTGTCTCCTATTTTCTGTTCTGAATGCTCCTTTTTCTAATCTCCATTTGTGACCCCTGGTCCTTGTTTCTTTTTTCAGGCTGAAAAAGTCCCTTGGGTCGACACTGTCAATACCTTTTAGAATTTTGAATGCTTGAATTAGGTCGCCACGTAGTCTTCTTTGTTCAAGACTGAACAGATTCAATTCTTTTAGCCTGTCTGCAATGACATGCCTTTTAAGCCCGGAATAATTCTGGTCGCTCTTCTTTGCACTCTTTCTAGAGCAGCAATAGTTTGAATCACTTGCAGTACAACTTGAAGATGATCCATTGTGCTAAATCCACTCCCGAATCCTGCTTGCTCATTTGATAGTGCCGAGTCAAATTTATCTTTAAATCTGTTGGTGAGTATCTTGGTAAAAAAAAAAAAAAAAAAAAATTGTGTAGATTATAGGAAGTAAGTTAATAGGTCTGTAGTTCTTGAAATCTTCTTTATCTCCTTTTATGTAAAAGTATAACCGATGCGTTGTTCCAGTCGTTTGGCATTTTCTTTAGCTTAATACAGTCAGCACGCTTTATACAGGTAAAAATAGCACTGTTTTGTATTGATGATATTTATTCAGAGAGAATAGCTGACAGCACGCAAGGGTGGCGTTATAAAGGGGGTGTATAACACAGGAGCACTGTACAATCTGTAAAAATACGCAACAGTATTTTTGTCTGTTCTTCACTGCCTTCTTTCACAATGTCAATCATTATGCCATCTTCTATGGGTGCCTTTCCTGTCTTCCTATGTTTGACAGCATATTTCACTTCTTCCGATAGAAAGTCTTGAACTTCTTCCTCAGGCTGCATTTTTTCCATCTCGTCTTTGTCATCTGCTACATTGCTCTTTTCATCTTGATATAATTTTCTGTAAAAGTGTCTCTTCAAAATCAATTTGTGGTTCTTGAGGACTGTCCCATCCTCTTGTTTGCTTGCTAACATCATTTTTTTCCTGAGGATCATCTTTGTTTTGCTTTCATCATGCTTCAGTTGCTTTCGATAGTTTGAATGACCATATATCCTCAGTAATGTACATTCTTACCATCTTGCAGAGCTCAATATGTTCAATCTTTGAACATATTGCCCCGCAGAACCACTGCAGGAGGTTATTTGTTGTACACATTTTTACAGGACTGCATTGTGGTCCAAATCCCACTCAGGGACAATTATTATAAATAACAACCCAATACAGTTATATTTTATTAACACAATACTAGTACATATCTTCCTGTCATGTTACAAAGTAATTACATGACAAGTAGGATGTCTCTGCTGTTTATTGTCATTGGGATTTAAGAGCCTGTCATCCAGCAACAATGGTTACACTCGGCAAGCCATCCATAGGTAGCAATAGGAGCTGTGGTTCACTAACCATCAAAGATCCTTTGGCCAAGTGATTGACTGTTAATCTCTAATATAATAATCTTCTTATATATATATATATATATATATATATATATATATATATATATATATATATATATATATATATATATATATATATATATATACAACAACATAACAAGTGTTGTGGACCAGTGGCAACAGGCGCACGTGATGTGATATGCGACTCTCCTCTGATTGTATCATCAGCTGGAAAAAATCACACATATGTTAATCCTGTTATACAGCTATGTGGCAGGACAGGGCCCTGTCTGTAAATAGTGTTTTTGCAGTTTGTGTGGTGGTTGGCAGAGATGGGGTTAATTTCCTATCCCTTCCAAAATGTTGGATTGAATAATTGATGATAATTAGGCTCCAGCCACATGGTATAAAAAGGGAGAAAAAATCCTTAGTTTAAACAGAAGTTTTTGGTGAGTGTTGTGTTGCTGTTATTATTTTAGAAATTTTGTGGTTGTATGCTGTTAGTAGTGATGTCGAATGCCCAGCCTACGTTTTTTGTATTTTGTTTAAAGTTTTGTTTTGGCCTGTGTGCCTTTTTGTTTTGATTTGTTATATATTTATTTGTATTTATTAAAATTCACATCAGCTCTTTAAACTGCAGCCTTCCTTTCGTCTGAGTTATTGTCCCTGCAGATACCATCTGGGCCCACAACGCTACCCTGTCACAAGCTAATAAAAATGTAGAATACGTAATAGCTTTTCAGAATACTTATTTCAATAAAGGTAAACGAGTCATACACGCCAGCTATATCCAGTTCCCTGGAAATGGACTGCCAGATGGTCTTTATCATTTTTGTGTCCTTTATTGTACAGCTCCGGGTATTTTGATCCTGCAAGAATTATCCTTTCTTCTGGCATTGTTAACTGAAGGCAAGCAAGAGAAACTGTTCCTCATTGGTCATTTTCCTAGCTGCCACACAACAAAATCGCAAAAATAGACACCAATCCTATTTTTTCGCTTCATTTCAGTGTTGCTTCAGTGCCACTTCAGTGTCGCCTGTCGCATCGCAGGCATCCTGAATGGCTTGTATCAAAAATACATGTTTTGTTTTGGTTTTTTTTGTGGTGGTGCATTGTGTCGTACAACACATTTGCTTGTCACATCTCATCTGGTGTGCAGAGGCCTTTAGTCATCAAGCTTAATGTTTCTTTTTTTTTTTTTTTTTACCCTTAGATGATCCTAGTAACACATCAGTCTCAATCAATCCTGCAGGTGAAATAGTGCAAGGGAGCTCAGTGATGCCGACCTGCAACAAATGAGTCTTCTGGATGTGTGTTCAACTATTGTGCTTTTGCAATTACTTGTCCTTGTCTGCGTCTGCTACCTCTAATCTGCTGTTCACCAGTTTATGATGATCTGTTCTGATTGCAGGAATAAGAACCTGTTAAAAGTTTCCAGCTCAGCGATCATCTCCGTTGGATTGTCACACCTTTTCTTTATATCTCTATATTCATATTTTGTTTACCAACATCTCACAGATTGTTAGAAATACTAAAATAAACTTTATACAATCCAACAACAAACTTTTCAACTTTAAGTTTTCCTCAGTGTCTTACATCAGACTTATCTTTCTAATGGTTGTCATTGCATTTTTTAAAGTTTCTTTTATTATTTATAAATGTACCACTACTACGTTTTATAACTATGAATGTAAAGTCTGCCTGGTGTTAGCGCTCCTTAATCTTGGCATGCATCACAACTTAATAGGAAATATCCCTATTATATTATCTAAAAATAAATAATACCAATGAATATAAGAAATACAGCAGCATATATATTCTTATATTCACAAAGGCAGAGTGTTTCAAGGGGACAGATTAATGGTTCACTTTCGTGTACCATTGATGACCTGGTGTCACCAGGATGTTATTATTGAAACAGAAAATGATATACTTTCCAGAGTGGCTCTAAACAAGAAGAATAGAATAATTAAGATAACTGTGATATTTTATACCCATACCAAGTTTCTCTTGCATGGCATTCATGTCTTCTCAATGGCTAATTTGACAATTCTTCCATTGCACACTTACAGTAACAGCTTGTTCCCATATCAGAGTCGGACATCTTCAAGCCACTGGTTGAGATTTCTGAAAAATCGATAAAGACAGAAGATGTCCCTGCTGACTAGTGGATTGGAAATGATGGGCCGCTATTTAAGAAGGGAGATAAGACGGATCCGGGAAATTACAGACCCATCAGCCTTACCGCCATAGCATGTAATATCCTGAAATAAATCATAAGGGTTAAACTGAAGGGTTACTTATATAGTAACAAAATTATTGGAAGCAGAGAATGCTTGTCAGTGGCAACATGTCAAGCAAAATGTAATCTTAATAATCTTAAGGGTTCTGGGATCCTGAGTGGCGCATCCAGTAAAGGCGCTCCACGTGGAGTGCAGGACGCACCCTGTAGCCTGGATGTTGCCGGTTTGAGTCCAGACTATTCCACTGCAGAAGTGGACAGGAGTTCCCAGGGGGCGGTCCACAATCAGTTGAGCATCGCCCAGTGGGGGGGGGGGGCTTAGGTTGGCCAGCAACCCCTGTAGACTAGCTGGGCACCTGCGGTTTTGTCTGTAAGCTGCCCAGAGCTATGTTGTCCTCCAACGCTATAGCTTTGGGTTGGCTGCATGGCAGGACTGCAGAGGGAAAAGTAGTGGTGAGCTGAGCCTAAAATAAAATTGGCTATTTCAAATTGGGAGACGGGGTAAAATCAAAATCAATTGCCGACTACTAAATTAAAATAAATAAATAAATAAATAATCATCTTAAGTGTTAATGCAATCACAAAATCAGGATTTTCATCATTACAAATAGGACATTGAAGAAAACCAGACTAATCCCTGGGCTACGGGGTATGAGTTATTATGTGTTAATTGCATGAAACTCTTAACCTGGACACTAGTTTTGAAAAATAATCTATGCAGAGCCCTAACACAATGTTGGTTAAAAGCATGTCAGGTTTGATTCCTGGCTAGGTGGGTGGCAAGTGTAGTAAGTATTGATTGTGAATCACCAACACCGATTGGCAAGAATAATATTACATTTCCTCTTGGAAACATGTCCCTGGACCACAAATTTGATTTTATTTAAAGTTCAGGAGGAGGGTTTGAATATGCTGGTCTCAACCAAGTGACCAGTGGATATTAGTCCCCTTTGTAAAGCCATCACAATTAAAAGAGGTCCAGGACTGAATGGCAGAAGGTGTAGAGGACAGCAAGGTCTGAGGTGCACTCACAGACACCATACGGTGCTCTGTTATGTTAATAAGCATTAAAAAAAGGAATAATAACAAAGATTGTGTATTACTGTACTAATGTGATAAATAATGATGATAAAAAGACTGACTGAATATAAGTGAGGGGAGGGGGGGTGGTGAGGCTGCAACAAGAATGGGGGATTTGACAAAAGACTAAGTATGAATCAACAATGAAACAAATGTGTCCAGTTTCTGTAAGTATTAGAAAATACGCAGCTGTATGAATATCCTCTGCTTGCTGACCCAAGTCCCGGGAGGTTGCCCTGATGATGTTTTGGTTTTGATTTCTTCTTGTCAGTTCCACTGTATTCTCTTTTTAAAAGGAAGAAGAATGCAAAAGAAAAAAATTCTATTATGATTAATGGTCTTTTTAACGGATTGCCGTCCCTATAAAATGAGCCCCTTATGTTGGGAAAACAAGATCATTTAATAATCATATACAAAAAAATTGCCATCCAGACGGCCATTCAGTAAAATAATTGTTCCCAGAGAAAACAGAATTATGAGGCAGCCATCGCGGAGCCTCAAAAATGGCAATTATTTTATTACATCATTGGAAAGCGGAAGCCATATGTGGAGATAATTCACAGCAGAAGATGTTAAAAACAATAAAAGGGTATTACTGTTTGAATGCTCGTTGTATTATGGTAAGTGCTAACTGGGGAGGAATATGCTTCACCTTGGGGAGCTTTCACAGTGGGTCTGATAATATAAAGAATATGATTTATTGCGGTATGAGGAGAACACAAACCCTTTCAAGATGCTGAGATTTCGGTTTATCTCTTTATCTCTCAAATGTCATCATTTGAGCTGAAACATCTAACCTTTCGAGTTAAAGGTGGAAATCTGTTCATCCACTTGTAATGCGATAACCCAGAGGAGAACAAATACCAAATATATCATTTTTATTTATAGTCAATTGTATTTTCTTCCTTGTTTATTATACTCTCCAAACCTCAACTGCATCTGGCAGCTAAGCTTGAAAGAAGAGGCAAACCAGAGCTGAATGTTCTCTGTCAGCCACCGCCTGCCATCGCCAACTCAGTTCAATAGGTCAGAATTAGTCACAAACCTCTTCAGCAGCATCAGAGCCAAATCTTAATCTCAATTAAATATATAGAATTTCATACCCTGTACAAAGTACTTATTTTATATTAAAGATGTATTATTCAATTTATTTTTGTTTTGCAATACTTTTTTTATCCCATTTTTTTAGAATGATAGAACTATTAAAACCTGCCAATGGTGGAATTTCCATGTGTGTTTTAGCTCGAGACATTTGCTCAAGTAAAATGTCTTGTGCAAAATGCAATGGTTTCCATTTTCTTTATTTTGTTCAAGAAAACCTGGCTTTTCACCTGACGTCATGCAAATGAAGGGGAAAGGTGGGGGTTGATATGTAAATTAGCTGTGCACATTCTCGTGCTATTTTCGCAAAGGGCTGTTGTTAATGTTTTTTCCATGTGTATAGAGAACCGGTACACAGGAAGTGTTGGGTATCTTTCATTCTCCAGGCAGTAGTGGATGACACTGCTGGTAAAGTTCATGAATATTACTTTATTTGTGCATTACATGCATTTATGTGTTTACACAGTACCTTATAAAGTCACAAATCTACACTATGTCAAAAATACCTTTATTTCAAAGCTTTAGAGACATCTCATGTGGCATGCCAGGATCTGCGTATGATGCTGTGGCATTCTGGTCTTCAGGATTGTATATGTGTCAACACTCACTTCCCCAGGGTAGTAATTCTAAGCGATTAATGTATTGTTAATGAAAATAGGCTATTCAGTTATGTGTATAAGATGTTATATTTTCCTCATATATTCCTAACTTAACAGCATTTGTGTTTAATGCTTTAGTTTCAAAGTAAGCACTAGATATTTAATACATGAACATGTTTGGGGTATGTCAGTATGGCTCAAAATACAATATATTTAGACTTTTGCATATATTTCACATCCTTTTTATGATAGTAATCTATATTTCCCTTTCATTCAGGCAATACAGCATATAGGGGATCAGGGTGTGCCCTTATATCTAGTCGGTGATGCTGTGTACTCCCTACTTCTCTGGCTTATGAAACCCTAATACCACTCTTGGGCAAATATGGGCAGAGTTTGAACAGGCGTTTGGGCACTTGAAAGGGAGGTGGCAGATACTGCTGAAACGGACTGAAGTGCAGCATGAGTATGTTGCCAAAATTGCCACTGCCTGCCTTATCCTGCACAACCTGTGTCAAGAAATCTAACAATAAAAAATATTATAAAATACTGTATATAGCAATATGCAATATTGATCACCAATTTTACGTGCCTGTATACAGTTCAGTTAAACCCAAAAGACTAAATAAATAAATAAATAAATAAATACAAATAAAAATAGAGACTCACCGCCTCCATCTGCCACATCAGATTGTGAATGTGCATCTCTTCCACCAATTCCTCATCCTCAGTTGCCTCCTCTGGCTGCTTCACATCTGAATCCGGGTGTTCACTCATCTATTCATATTGCAGTTGTGTGTCTCTATTTAAGGAGGTTGTGGCTGCTGAAGTGGTACCTCTGTTGGAGTGTTCAGTAATAAAATGAAAAGTATCACAATTACTTTGAAGTAGCAGTAATGCAAGTTTTTGAATGTACATGTAAAACGCAGCAAAATGTCACCTTCATCAAGGCACCCGGATGGATGTTCAGATGTAGCGCGCTGGGAGGTGTCAATGAAGTGTCCAGCTGCAACTACCACTGGACGCTGCCCCAATAAACAGTCCATGTCTTCCCAGAACCAAAAGCAGGACTGTCCTGCTTCTCCCAAATGGCATCTCCAGGCAGGTCTGCTTAAGTTTTTTTTTTGTTAATTTGCCCCTAGCTTGTGGGACTGTGCAGTGTATTCGCTGTTCTGAGAGGGCATCAAAAACTTGTTGATATATTGATTTGTTACGCCTTTTCAGGAGATTGAGCTGCCTCAAAACATCCAGTTCACCAATTATATTTATCAGTGCCTGGGTTTACACCTTGCTCCAGCAAACTTGAGTGAAGGGCAGACATGCGTTGTCTTTTGACATAGCTGGGATCAAAATCAAGGGAATTCAGTAGAGACATTTAAACAGCTCACTTGTTCTTCATGTTAAATTTCAGTGTAATTTTTATAGCAAGGGTTTGATACTATAAAAAGTGCAGAATGCAGTTCATGGTAAATTTGTAAGTGTTATACAGAACTGTAAACCCACTTGAGATATACAGCATGACAGGCACACAGCAACAAACAATAATGAAAAACAAAGCTGCCCGCATTATCATTATGGTGAAATATACCACGGTTAACCATAAAACCACCCATCAGCCACCTAGTTTTTGTTATCTTGGAACCCACAGTAGCAACTGACCTGTTCCATATCAATATTTATAGCGTGTTCAATGAGCACATTTACATTTTCACATGAAATGCGGGTTTCCATGTGAAAATGACCATGGTTTTTGCATGTTTTTCATCATTTAGTCAAGTAAATGAGATTTACCGTATGTTATGCATCGTTACAAAATACTTTATGTGTAAATCACTTTGCACACTATATGTAAGTACACATTTGAATAAAAAAATGGATAAGGTTAGGGTTAGGATTAGAGTCAAGTTTAGAGCTAGGGTTACGTTGGGGTTATGCGGTGCAAAAGACGTACACATTATGTACATTGTAAATATGCATAATAGCATTGTAACTATGTGTAAGCACACATGTATTTACAAAGTAACTACTGTGTAAATACACAGTAATTAGACATGTTTAATTAAAATGTTACCATATGGATTTGGAACTTAACATGGTACAGTCAGTGTTGCTTTATCGAGACGCCTCAGGAGAAGGAAAACTATCCAGAATAATCTGCAGTCCCAAATAAACAACAGGCACTTCTAATGTCATTTTTCATTGCTATTTTCATATTCACCTAACTAATGTATGATGTTGGCAACAACCCTTCTGACTAGTTTTGTGTTGTTCCATTGTTCCATTATTACACATTTTGCATTACCTGGCGTTAGCATGTCTGGAAAAAGCTATTCTAGCTAAAAAGCTAAAAAGATTAAGTGTGTAGATAAATAAAAGAAACCGAAATATTATTGTTATATTATTTTCGTCTTTGACTCTGTTCTCTTCCCTTAATTTATGCATTTATTTACATGATCACTGTTGTTAATAAATTCCATTGAATTCAGACTCCATTTTATTTCTATCCCAGGACCCGAAATGTTACATTGGTGTCAGACAGAGTGGGATAGAGATGAGACAGTTTGAAAAGTTAGCTCCGATGCTTACATCATGACCCTATAAAAACAAGTATTGAGGCTAAATAATTTGCATAAAAACAATGCCCATGTTGTAGATTGTCTGAGCAGCTCTGGCCATCTTCCTGAAGAAGCCCACTCACCAACTGATCAAATGCAGATCTTATTTCCACTGAAGAAGCCCACTCACCAACTGATCGAATGCAGATCTCATTTCCACTGAAGTCCACTTTTTATGTATACTTTCAGTGATTTATAGAAAACCTCTCCACTTTCCCATTTACTGATGTTTTTTTTCTTATTATTATTTTTTTTCTTATTATTATTTTTTAATGAATACGAACATTATTATGTGAAAGGGAGACAACACCTCCAAGGTCTGCCGTCTAATGAAACTGCATTCCATTAGCACTACATCGGACAGATTGCTCTGCAGGAGAAATGAATTGAGTTTTTTGTATTTGTGAGATCATTCTCCCTCCATTATCTGCCATTTATCTCTTCTCTTCACCACAGCTAAATTGTGTTAAGCAGCCTTGATTAGCTCGGAAGCCTCCCTTTTTAAGAGGTAATCGGTTTTGCGGCTCAGCTTATTGCACCATTTGCGCCAATAAAGGCTGAGTTTGGCTGGGTGAGTGAAACAGATTCTTCATGGACAGATGGCAGGGGGCTGATATCCAGATAAGGACAGCAAAGTTTGTGTAACTAAAGTACTTAGGTTTCTCAGCTTCACAACTTCATAGATAGTTTGCTGAGTGTGGCCTTGGGGGGGATAAAAATCTCACAAGGTCTATTTCTCTCACTGGGATGAAGCAAATCTGTAAGACTTCCAGCAGGATAGTATTGTTGTGTTTTCTTTTTGGGTGAGTTATGCATACCAGGGTTTTGTTAACATAAGGTTGTGGGATCAAAAACTCCCATAGTAATAAACAATAAACAAATTGAAGTGTACAGCATTGTGCTCCTGAAGTTTGAAAATTGCTCTCGACAATTAAACATTTTAGAGATTATTTTAATTTGTCATAATTTTGTTTTTAGTGCAGTAGCATGTGTCTATGAACAAAACAATGTTATTATGTATATGTATGTTATGAAAACAAAGTACTTCATGTCATAGGCCCTGGTTCAGGAATATATCAATTCATATATTAAGTATATAAGTCCATACATACATTACCCATTAACTGTATTGATTGATACTTAAACAACTTTCACAATTTTTTTTTAAAAAAATCTGAGAAATGCTATCCAAATATCTGATGGAATCTGTCCTGGAGTCCTCAGGGAAACAAAAGAACAGATTTGTAAACCAATATGTTATATATTGAACAAATCTGTAAAGAAAGGAGCCATCCCACTGGACTGGAAAACTTGTAATGCTGTTCCTACATTTAAAAGGGGAGATCAGTTTTACCCTGGCAACTACAGACTTATAAGTTCAATATCAATCATATGTAAAATCAAGGAATCTAGAACAAGGAGCAACATTGAAGAATATAGTAATATACAGTAACAACATTATAGGAGACAGCCAACATGGCTTTGAGAAGGGTAGATCTTGTTTAACAAATTTGCTAGATTTCTTTCAGAAGGTGACTACTCGAGTCAACAAGGAGCATGTGTATCACATACTTAGATTTTCAAAAAGCATTTGATAGAGTACTGCACGAAAGACAACACCTATAGATTAAATCAGTAGGAATAAATGGTAAAGTAGCAGCATGCATTCATAAGTGGTTACAAGACAGCAGAGAGTTATAATTAGAGGCCAGGCATCACAATGGAGAGACTTACAGTGCCCATAGGAAGTATTCACTCCCCTTGGAGATTTTCACAGTTGTTGTGTTACAACCTGAAATCTTGATGCATTTAAATTGGATTTTTTTTTTTCCCTTTCATTTACAGAACCTACTCAACACTTTCAACGTGAGAAAAAATGTGAAAAACAAATCAATTAAAAATAAAAACCTGAAAAGTCTTCATAAGATAAGTCATTCATCATTCATCCTCTTTGCCATGACACTCCTAAATAAACTCAGGTGCAACGAATTGCCTTCAGAATTCACAAAATAAGTTAAATGGAGTCCATCTGTGTGCAAGAAAAGTGGCTCACATGATTTCAGATTAAATACACCTGTCTCTGTAAGGTCCCACAGTTGCGTAGTGCACTCAAAGCAAAGATACTACCATGAAGGCCAAGGAGCTTTCAAAACAACTCCAGGATAAAGCTGTGGAAAGGCATAGATCAGAGTAGGGGGAATAAAAAGATTTGACTTGCACAGTCAAGTCATTCATTAAGAAGTGGAAGGTATATGACACCACCTAGAATCTGCTTAGAGCAGGCTGTCCTCCCAAACTGAGCAGCTGGGTAAGAATGGCATTGGTCAGAGAAGCCACCAAGAGGCCAATGACAACCTGAAAGACCTACAGCGTTCCATGGCTGAGATGGGAGATACTGTCCATGTGTCAACAATAGCTCAGGGACTGCACAAATCTGGCTGTATGGAAGAGTGGCAAGAAGGAAGCCATTTCTGAAAAAAGCCCATGTAAAATCCCACTTGGAATTTGCAAAAAGGCATGTGGGAGACGCTGAAATGATGTGGCAAAAGATTCTGTGGTCCGATGAAACAAAAATGGAACTATTTGGCCTAAATGCAAAGCGTTATGTCTGGCACAAACCCAACATGGCACATCACCCAGGTAACACCATCCCTACTGTGAAGCAAGGTGGTGGCAGCATCATGCTGTGGGGATGCTTTTCATCGGCAGGGACTGGGAAGCTTGTCAGGGTAGAGGGCAAAATGGATGGAACTAAACACAGGCAAATCCTTGAGGAAAACTTGCTTCAGTCTGCAAAAGACCTAAAACTGGGACGGAGATGAATACATATTTAACCAAGACATTTCAGTTTTTTTTTCATTATCTGTTGTTTCACAATAAAAATTCTCTTGCCTTTTCAAAATGTTAAGTTGGTTGTGTAAATCAAAGGAAAAAAAATCTAATTTAAATGCCTCAGGAGGGGTCCAAGGTGGTGAATACTTACCATAGACACTGTATCAAGTAGGATGCCACAGGGATCAGTATTGGGACCATTGCTATTCTTAATCTATATAAATGGCCCTGACCAAGACAAAATCAGTAAACTATGCACATTTGCAGACGACACAAAACTGGGAGGGGTAGAGATTTAGACATGATTCAAGCTTAGGCTGACACATGGCAGATTAAATTTAATGTGAATAAATGCAAAGTCTTGCACTTACGGTACAAAAACATTAGAGGCAATTACAACACGAATAGTAAAGAAATAGAGGAAGCTATGTACAAAAAGGACTTGGCGGTAGTAGTGGATAAAACTTTTAAGCTAACTAGACAGTGTGGATAAATTGGTTTTATGCAAATTATTTAGTCTCAATACTTGTTTTTATGGGGTTATAATATAAGCAAAATGCTTGGTACGGTATGTCAGTAGAAATGTCAGTGGAAAATAATGTGGAAGCTAATTGCTATTGATTGGTACTCAATTGCAAACACAAGTTGTTTTGCAATCAACACCTTAATGAATTAATTTATCGAATATCTGCCGACAAATACTTCTTAAAACCAATTCTGAGTATAAATATGAGTAACAGCATACCCCTAATTCATCCTTACAGTAAAGTTGGATTTCAGTTTAAATCTAAACTACATTCAGTCATAGGTGTATTAGTGAGGTTTTGGAATATCTGATATTGCTGTCAATGGCTTGTTCCAGAAAAACTTAGATTTCCCACCTGTTTGTGTGAGTTCAGTGAGGGAACTAAATCTTCCTCACATCTCTTCTGAAAATGTTGTGTGGGTGTATTAGTCTTACCAGTAACTGTGAGCTGATGAGACACAGACACCTCTTGTCTCAGATAACTGTAGCAAAAGATGGGAGGCACATTGCTCGAGACTGGAATCTGTGGTGGGCTTCAGGAAATGCCTTGTATATTTATTTATTTAATTTTGTTTTGATGCATTTTTAATACTGGAGTATCTCAAGGTACTTTACTAAGCAAACCTAAGACAAAAGAAACAACTATATTCACTTTCAGTATCTAAACGTATGAGGTTACAAATAGTTGCAGTGAACCCTATTAACTAAACTTTAAGAGCTTCTTTAAGGAACATTTTTTCAAGGACTGGATTGTGTTTATAACAATGTCTTAGGTTAAATCATGCATTACAAAAAAAAAAAACAACAACAACAACAAAAAAAAAAGAACTCTCTAAACCAGTCTGAAATAGTTTTCTAATTTAGTTGATTTATTTGTTTGAAAAAAAAAAACAGTCCTTCCTTGTGACAGTCCTTAAAAAAAACTCCTTTAATAATTATATATTGAGGCTGAAATCTTCATACAGTACAGCTAAATGGGTGTTACAGCCAGTAGCAGGGATGGACTGAGCGGTGACATCAGGTCAGGACGAGGAAGCAAAACACACACAGGTACTGCAGTTCAAAAGGCGCGTGCTGCGCCGTTTAATTGAATAACACTAAAATAAAATAAAAGGTTTTAAGAAAAATAAACCACTGCTCACAGAGCAAAATAAAACAGATATACAAAACTAAATCACAAACACAAAATAAACTACGCACACAGGTCAGGCTGGGCAGATTGCGTTCACTGATCCTGTGTATCTTTTCGTTTTAAACTGCTCTACAATAAATAAATCATTATAGAAACAAATACAAAACAATAAAATTGCACAGGGGCTGAGGAAGGAGACCCCATTCAAAAATAAACAAACAAAGCCCATTTATATTCTAACTACACTTCTCTTGTGGGCAGCTTAACACTGTCTACATAATGGAATGCCAGAGCGTACCATACACAGTTCTATGACCAAATAGCCGAATACAGAGAGTGGTACTGTGAGCTAGATAGATACAGCCTATTTCTTTTGGAAAATGCAGAATCTCTGCCAGGTATAAAAGGGGAACTAATATAATAAAATGAAGCAGGTGACTGCAATTCTTTCCTAATATAATTGTTTATGAAACAGACACCAGACGCTCCAACACACTGCAGCCTGGGGTGGACCTAATTGGAAAATTAATCATCCCACACTGCACCAGCTGGGAAGAAATGAGGAAGAAGCAAGGATACCATACAGGCGTACAGTTCTGGAAACGAGGAAGAGGCAAGGATACCATACAGGCATACAGTTCTGGAAACGAGGAAGAGGCAAGGATACCATACAGGCGTACAGTTCTGGAAATGAGGAAGAGGCAAGGATACCATACAGGCATACAGTTTTGGCTAAAGGCTTCCAATGGCATGTTTCCATCTGCCACTGAGACTTACTCAAAGGTGTTCAGAAATCTGTCCTTTTTGTTCCCATTAGTAGTGGAACCAAACTAGTTAGGATTGCAGGCTAGATGCTACAAATCATCCTTTCAACTCGCTGTGATGGAGAAAACAAACTGTTACCATAAATACGAGTAGAAGATTATTATGCTTATTTCTACAGCCATGTCATCTTTGGCTGGCTGCAGATTGGATTAAAACAGCAGCCCATATAGTATTTGTTATTGGAGAGCTGCTTTCAGTTATATAGTGCCAGTTGCTACACTGCTACTCCTCTCCCTCCACTGGCTCCCTATCACTGTTTGCATCCAATTCAAAACTCTTGTACTTGCCCATCGCTGTCTCGACCTTTCTGCTCTCTCCTATCTGCAGACAATCATTTCTCCTAAAGCCCCCTCTCGCCCCTCCATTCCTCCACCAGGCAGTAGCTCTATCCCCCTCTCTGCTCCCCCGCCTCCAGAGCCTGCTCCTTCTCCACTCTTGCCCCTCAGTGGTGGAATTACCTAGCCACGGACATCAGTATTGGTCAGTCCCTGACCACCTTCCGGCGCCTCCTCAAGACACATCTGTTCAGACAGCATCTGTAAACCTGACAACTCTCGACTATACTGGACTATATGGCACCCAATTGTACCAGTACTTGCATCAGCTTGTACTTGCACTGAACTGCCTCGTATCTTTCCATATTCTACTACTGCTCTTAATTATAACTACTTCCTGAATCTTGTACTTGATTTTCCTCTTATAGATATCCGTATTCCTGCTTTTATTTGAAATTGTTCTCATCAACTTATCGTACTTACTATGTGCTCTTAATGGACTTTACTCGTATAAGTAAATATTTTAACTATAAGTCTATAAGTTAAACTTTTAGTCAAACTCGCTCTTAAATGTAATTATCTACTGTATTTATCTCTTATTTGAATTTGATCTTATTTTCTACTGATTTTACTGTACCTTATAACTGCTCTTATTTGTAATGTGATATTATGTAATGTGATATTTTGTAATGTGATACTTTGTATTGTGATATTTTGTACTGTGAAATTTTGTAACAATTGTAAGTTGCACTGGATAAGGGTGTGCTAAGAAATAAATAAATAAATAAATATAATGGTTCTTTGCAAAGGAGTAATTGTAATATAAACCAAATGAAAAACATTTTGGTGCTATGGTACAATATAGGTACTAACATCTTCTTGAAATGCTTTGATGATAATGCTGTGCTGTCAGTTCTCCTATGATTTTTGATAATGGTGGTCCAATGTGTTCATGTTGTCTGTGTAAATTATTTTTATTACAGAATATTGCATGAATTGGATAATCTTGTGCACTTGATTTGCTTGGAAATAACATGAACCACTGCCTCTGACTTGTTTGTTTTTTGGTGATTCATCTTCTAATTCAAACCGTCTAATTCAAACTAGCATAATTATATGGCGGAGAATGCGTGTACAGCAGATACATAATGACCCAGTATAACGGCATGGGTGTGTACTATAATATTCTTATATTTGTGTGGTTGCGCCTGACTTTACCCTTTAACCCCTTTGTGCCGGACCTCTCTGATTTCAGTGCTTAAACACTGATGACACAATCTCTTTTCCGGGATGTCTCATGGCAATAATAAGCCATGGGTTTTTCTGAGCCTTGTCATTTAATAAGGCTAGACATTAGCAACAAAAAAAATGTATCCCTACATGTCACACACTTCAAAAAGGCATATATAGGAAGCGCATCTACCAGCTTATAATTTTGAAGTAGAAGAGGACAAGATCGAGAGGGAACACTTTTATTTATTTATTTATTTATTTATTTATTTATTTATTTATTTATTTATGTGGTTGTTTGTTTGTTTGCTTACAGTGGTGGCCGTACATTGCATCACCTCATTATCTTTACAATTACTGCTTTATGATCACCATACAGGTTGTTTTTCTATAGACTTTTTTTTGTTATTGTTGATTTGCTATTCTTGGTTTTATTGAATTCTAACGTTTGTATGATTTTCTCTTCTCACTGCAAAATTTTTGAAAGTCAGGAAATACACAGTACATTATGTTCATATGCCAAAATGAAATACATTTATTTATTTGTCTGCTTTACAGTGGTGACCACATGCACTGCAGTATCCCAGTATATCTAGGTTTACTACTTTGTCACCGTTTATAGTTTGTTTTTCTATACACTGTAGCATTTCAGCAAGGAGGCAGTAAACAGAGATGCTGGTTCTTTTTCAAATCTTTTCTCTTTATTTATTTCTCTGGGCGCTCTCTTAGCAACCACTCCAGAGTCCACAGATCTGTCAGCTTCACATGACTCACACACAGGAACACAGCAGCCATGGCAACCAGAACAACAACAATGAATGACTTTGCAACGCCGCCTTATAGGTTTAGCCCCCAACCCCCACACAGTATAAAGATGACGGGAGAGCAACACACACCTCCCATTGGCAATGGAAACAGATACAGAACACGTGTACACAGAGTGGTTTACAGACAGGACCAATCACAGGGGTGACACAGACCATACGCAGCACGACTGATACAGGCAGACAGAGAACCAATCACAGAGGAAACAGACCAGTGGTTCCCCTCCATTCTACAGGCCCGGAGGCTGGCCTGGTCAAAAAAAAAAATGTAGCCGCCGGGACTAGAAAATTGGGGGAAAAAAAATCATAACAGCGCGTGTGAAGTTAGTTTTCAGGTTTGTTTCAGTGCACCAGGATCTGCAAGAGTCCTGCGCCACCTCGCCTCCCCACAGGCAACTTCCATTTAACTAGTATTATGTATATAGTAAACATGGCTTTGTTTCGTGAATCCAGGAAAATGGGCCAGTGTGCCAAAAAGCTGAAAATTAATTTATAATCAATGTTTTAAAAACATAACTGAACTAATCTTAACTGTCCCGCCGCATGTCATATTTGTTGTACAGTCAGAATCTGAGACTGTACTGAAGTGCTGTGTTAGTACTCGTTTCCACGGCATGGCAAATCTTTTACAAATCAGGTTTTCTACAATTAAGCAACCAATAAGCCAAAAGGAAAGCGCTGAAATCAATACATCATAAAGAAAGTAATTATAAAAAAAAATAAATGAAGATGAACATTTAGAGTGGAGGCTTCATCTGGCTTCATTATGACACAGTGCAAAAAAAAAAGTAACGTTCTGTCTTGTTTGACGTCAGTTTCCTAGATAAAAACAGCAGCTTTATTTGTTGTGAATTCAACATTTCGTTTACATCATATCCAGTCCCACAGTAAGATGTCCAGATGGATACCCAGATAAGCGATTGAATTGTATTATGAATTTTGTTTTAATAGTGTTTATTAGAATTATGGATTCAAATTTCAAATAGTTTCCTATTTGAATACACAAAGGGTGCAACATTTTTGTATATTCGATTACCCAAACTCTGGTCCCTTACGCTACCAAAAATAAAAGACAATGTGTACAAGCAGACTGCTAACAATGTAAGCCAGTAAAGTTTAGTCGGGTTCACAAAGTGTATGTTCACAATGTCCAAGACGAGATTTCTTCATTCAATACACTATTTCCATAAGTACAATTTTTTTTCTTTTGTTTACTGAATTAAAATACAGAACTCAATGACCAGCAACGTCACAGCGCGTATCTCTTCCAATTAAAGCAACAGCATAATATTGTGCAAATACCAAACACTGTAAGAATTTTTGCTGTAGTGTATTCAGAATAAAATAACTCCTATCATAGCAACCTAAATATTATACATTTGTTTAATTCTAACAAATAATATTTATAAAATAATCGTAATAGTGTAAATATTATAACCTGGCCAAAAGAATTGAAAATACATTCCAACATTACAATAGTTTAACATTACTAATTACAACTAGCCATCAAGTACTGACTACAGATTAATCCAAGTCAAGTTACTTTGTTTATCCAATAACCTGTAAATAATTCAAAACAAGGATCCCTGGTTGTACTTTTAATGGTCAGTGCAAATGTTGACGTTACTCCATCCATTCACAGAAAGTCAGCAGTAGATGTTTTACATTGAACTACAGTCCAGAGTTAAACAATGACTCCTTTCCAACTCCAAGTATCTTGCCTTTTCTTATAGTCACTGCGCTGTTCTGCTTAACATTTGCGATGTCTTTATATTCATCATAACATTAAATTACCTTTCTAATTTTGATGTTACGCAAGTTTGGATTGCTTCTTTTAGCAATTGCTATATACATTATTTTATTTCAGTTCACACAGTCAAAGTTTTCTGGTGCCATGCTCCCAGAAGCTGTTTCATGACAGGCTAGCAACAGCTGCAGAAGCTGCTGTGTACAGTAGCTGTAGAGGAACTCATGCAGGGATCTTAACACTAGCTAAAAACAAGGCAATAAAATTGGTAACATTTTCAAACAGAATAATTTTAGTGTAGAATGTTTCTATTATTAGCATTGCATAATTATTAGGGTTTATGTTTAATATGCAAATAACAACTGGTTTAAGACTGACATAACACGTGTTAAGCGTCAGCATTAAAAAAATAAAATAAAGGGACGTTTGCTTCTACTAGTAGCTAATGTATACTTTTTTTGTGTGTACTCAAATATGTAATATGCTATTTGAATAGTTTTTTTTTTGTTTGTTTAATTTTTTTTTTTTTTTTTTTTTATGTAATCATGTATTGGCTACACTGACCCATCCCTAATTCAGATTATTATAATTCAGTTTTAGCCTTGCTGTGACCACGTGGCAAGAGCTTGGTCGAGGGTTTGCTTGTGAAAAAATTAGTATCATTTGTACACATACATTTTCAAATTTTGAATACAGTATTTTCATTTTCTGACAAGCACACAAATGTGTGCATGTTAAATGGCTGAAGTAACATATAATGAAAGGCTTTGTTTAGCCACTTTCTTTTGAGATGTGGGCTCTCCTTGGTTACCATACACAGTTAGAAACATAAGGAATATATTGGGCCAGATAACATTGCACCCAGGCCAGTAAAAACACTAGTTCAGTGGCCAAGGGGCCACTTAAAAATCTAAACGTAGAGCCCTGGAATGGGTAAAGGACCCTGGGTACAGCCCCTGGCTGTACAACACTGACCATGGTATGTTTACAACCTTTAAAAAATAAATAGGTTGACTGATTTATAACTCTAAAGGAAATGCTTTGTGTAATGAATTATTATACGATGTGAATAGTGTAAATTACCAATGAAGAAGTATAATGTTGTTAATAATCCGTATGGGAGAGCATTTTCACTTAATGATGCTTCCTCCAATGATTAATTTTCAGTTTGCTTGCATGAATTAAGATTTGTGTGTTGAAGTGTTAAAAAGTAATTCAAATCAAACTTGTTAAATATCAAAGGCGTGAGTGTTTGTTTGAAACAGCCTGGAGGTTTACTGACTTCCAGTTTGCATATATGATTATCAGAAGGCCATGGCCACTGGGCCTATATGATTTTCTAGGGAAACACTGCAGACCATGCACTCCAAGACTGATACAGAGAGACAGGACCAATCACAGGGAAGACAAAGAACATGCCCACACGCAGGTCAGGATCACACACACCAAGTTAAACAAAAAAACTACAAGCGCTAAAACACAACGTGGTCATATTCATTCATTCTGCTTAGACGTCAAGGGTTAAGATAAAGAAAGGTATATTAGAATACAAATATATTCCCTTTAAAAAATCTCCAGTGCATGTAGGAAAAGAGTACAGTACTACAAAATATCAACATGCCATTTGAAAAAGCAGTTAATCTGGAAATATGGGCTGAGCCAGTAAGTTGACGATCTGATTCCAGAGCTAGAGCAGCAGACTTTATTTTTTAGTTAATTAGTTCAATAAACAGTTTCTTCATAAATGACACTTGTGTTTATTTTCAATTAGGTGGAAGATGAATCATGACTGTGGTCTGGATACGCTCTTTCTTGTGAGGACAAAAGGGTTGTGGATATATTCCAGAAGCACGGCAGCGGACAGCTCAGAGGGATCCAGCCAGGGTTCGCAGACGGCTATTAGGGAGCCCAAAGTTGAAATCCTATTAGTTTGAGTTGAAAATTGGATTATCATTGTCGAGAATCACCCGTCTGGCAACTGGGGGCTAATTTACGCCAATCAACAGCAATTATTGAGGGGAAAGGAGCTCCTATTAGGGAACCTCATCCACTTAGGCTAATGAATGGAGCAAATTTAATATCTGCTGGTGTGATGTATAGGGGGCCAGCTGCACAAGACTGCAGCTCAGGGCTGGAGTTTACAAATATTATTTGTCAATATTTGTAGGAGGGTAACGTTGACCACTGATGATAAATGGTAAAATGTTGTTGTTGTCGTTATCCTTGATGTCAGTTTATTCTCTCCCGCTAACCTCATAAAAAAAATTTAAAAAAATAGTATAATTTTTTTTTTTTTTTTTTTTTTTTTGCACATACAGTCCCGTTTACAGCCAGGTCAAGTAAAGGACAAGTTCTGTGACACAAAATGAAAACCGTCTCAAACCACATGAACATGCTGTATCTTGTCACAGGCTGTATCTACTCTAAGTAATTGGGTACTGCTTAATTAATATACTAGTATTAGCTTTGCACAGCTTTTACAGTAAAACAATAGTCAAATTACATCAGCTAAACATTCTTCACAGAGTGCTAATTACCTTTATCTACCTTAAAGATGTAAGCCCCTGTGCGTATACCAATGTGCTGGAAGCATGCTGTTTCCATTTTGAGGTCCCTTCCCTGTAATAAGTGTGTTTTCTAATTTCGCTGGTTTTCACTGGTTTTCAGCTGGTCGTGTTGTTCAGGTTAAGCTTGTTGAGCTGGTCCCAAAAATAAATCAATTAAAAAATACTGTAAAATATACAGTAAACTATGTGTTTTCTGCACTCCTGAAGTAATCTATAAGCTGTAAAACCAGTCTGGAATTGTACAGACTGACTGGGTGCCCCATTAAGAGGCAGGACAATATTTGATTTCACTTTTAGCTGGTCACTATCTTATTAGTAGTTGCTGCAGAGCTGTTTTAAAAAGGCTCCTTAATTTAAACTCTGTATCCCAGTTGAAGGGGCATGTGATTTGATTAAAAATTGAAGTGCAATATTTTTTGAAGTCAGACCAAAGCCATTCAGGCTTCAACTAGAAGGTTTATACAAAGATATATAATTGTATTGCATTCTATTTTTGTTGCACAGTCCTGACGCACACTCAGCGTTTGGGCTTGTGGTCATTAGAGGAGTTATCAGCTTTCATTTTATACTGCATCTGCTTACTCTCGGGTCAGGATCTTTATGCAGTGAGGTCAAAGAGCTAATGAATGAGTATAAACTGGAATCTTGACATTGTGCTTCCCAAGCATTCTATCATCAGACACAGGCTGCCCCCCAGTGGACTGTTGTTGTAGTTACATTTTCTGCTTTGATTTATTTACAGAGGAATTGTGTGGGACCCATATGTTTTTAAAAGAAAGTAAAGGTTTCTTGAATGTTTAAGAGGGTTTTTTTTTTTCTTTGTTTGTTTGTTTTTTTGTCACCAGAATGTGATGAGAGTCAGAGTAAGCATTTGAATGCGGAGATGCATGGGAATGTTTATTACAATAAAAACTTTATTAGTATAGCATTTTCCTGAATCAAGGATTGACAGAACATTCATAATTATATAGTTATGACATCTCATGGTAAGTTTCTATATCAACCACTATGCAGCAAACGTTCCCCTTCCTGATTTGTATAGAGTCAAGATGAGACATCTATTAAAATATATATGTAAAGTCCATCCCATATTCAAATGTATGATAAACACTTCAACCCATTAAGTGCCATTGTCCTCAATTGATGACAGGCTTCTTTGTACTTTTTTGGAATATTTTTAACCTGTTATTTAAGTGTTCTCTTTAACTATCCTGTTATGATGATTTACTCTAATTTTGTTAACCGCAAAAGTTAAGACTAAATGTAGCTGTTAATCCTGCAAATATAGCCCTTCAGATGCTTTGATGATGCCTCAATATAAAATAAGAAACTGAAGCTTAAAAATAATACATTTCTTGGTGTTTTTCTACCCACAGTGATTATAAAGCAAAATATTCTCATGTGTTGAGCTTCATAGCCAGCGTGAACTTTCTCTTGTCTGATTACAGGCATGTCCTCAAAACAGGCGCAGAGGCCTACTGTATAGCCAAAGGATTACATTTCTTTTGCTATATGAAGAAATATTGATTTAGAATGTATCATATTACATTAATATAGCTTGTGTTGTGAAATTGTCAAAGGAAAATAAATATGGTACTTGATTGGTTTATGCAATGGGACTCCAAACAGTATACATTCTCTACCTGAATGACAAAATGGAGCAACATTTATTCTACATTTCACCCACAAAAATGGTTTTCTGTAGTGGTCACTGAAAAGACCTGTATTACACTGAATTACCATGTATGTGATAAGGTAATTGTTATAACACTTCCCTGTAGGTTGAAGGAAATCATATGAGGTGCACAGTAGAATCGGGTAATGGTGTTCTATACAGTGATGTTTTTGACAGGGTAGTATATAGGAGTGTGCATGCAAGAGGTTTGCATTTCACAAGGCATTATATGATGCTGCAAAGTCATGTGTGTACAAGGTGTGCATTATGTTTCAAATAATGTGTTAGAAACCCTTGCTTCTCATTGAAAAATGCTTTAAATTAATTGGAACTGACTGCATTTCAGTGACTCAAATCACTGTGCTCATTAGTTATCAGCTTCTACAGTAACATCCTCCCAGGTATGAAGACAGAACTGAAGAGGCTGCAGTAGATTCAGACAAGGAAGAAACCTTGGAGCAAGCAATACATAATGCTGCTGTTAGAAATGCAGGGGAAAGATTCATCACAAAATGTTGCAGTCCATTGCAGTCTTTCAATCTTTTCTTGTTATCAGCACAAAGAGGATACCAACATCAATATTATAGAACAGAGTCATTATGAGTTTGTGAATAACTTGTTCTTTATAATTAACAACCACAGTCCACTATTTCAGAGCTTAGAAAGGAAGAATATAGACATGTATTTAAAGATCAAAATTGAACAAAATTTGATCTTTAAAAAACTGTTCTTGGCTTCTTTAACAACAGTGTAGAAGAATATAATTAATGCCATATCTTATTTTATCTTATTGACAATTTTTTTTGTAATAAACCCAAGAGCTAAAGTTAGAGTTTATTTAGATACAGCATAAGGTTATGAAAAGAATACTCCATTACATAACCAGAAAACTGTTTGATTTGAGTTTTAATCTCAACAGAAATGTGTTTCATATAGGATGTTTGTAACCAAAATTAAAAAAAGAGAAAAATGTCTTACCCTTTGTGAGTTTATATATGAGCTTAGGTTAAACTGCTATAAACATTTGAAATTTTGGTTAACTATTAGTGAAAATGTTCTACATTGTAACTGCACCACAGTTTTAGTGTAGCTACACTGTTAATAACTTTGAAACCGCAATGCTGTAAATTGTGCTGGGTGGAATATGTTGCCTTCCAGTCAGTTAAAATATGTTAGATAACAATAAATGACTGCATGTCATACAGTTTTGACTTACACTGTAAACAGGTGGAATAGAAGCATGTTTAATGTCACTGGACAGTATATTTCACAGGGAGGGAGAACACTGTAAACAGACTGTACCCCAGAGTCACACCTTTAGGTAAAGATCATTCCATCTAAAGGTATAGGTACTGTCTGTTTCAATGTGAGTTTTCCATCAGGATGTAGAGATGCCTGGTTAAGAGTTATAGAGAGGAGTTAGGGTTATGGTTAAGTATAAGGTTTGGGTTAGTGTTGGGTATAAACTGCAGATTATAATTATACTGTACTACAGTTACACTGCATTATAATTACCCTAAATTGCAGATATTACCATTACAGGGAATAATAAAACAAGTCCCCAATGCTTCAGTCTTTAGTCACCAGTCCTGTACTTACAAAGAAAGGGGAGAGTGGTTTAATATTTTTATTGACTATATAGCATATCCATGTGTTTGTGCAGTAGGTATATATCACCCTGTCTTGCCCAGCTGCACTGGCTACCTGTAAAGTTCAGGCTTTTTTTCAAAACTCTCCTGCTCACCTACAATGCCCTTCATCACACAGGTCCCGAGTACCCCCTCAACCTGTTGACCCTCTATGTCTCTGCCTGCAAGCTGAGGTCCTCTGACTCTGGCCTGCTTGTTATCCCCAAGCAAAAGTGCACCACACTTGGACAATGCTCATTTAGCTTCATGGCTCCGACTCTTTGGAACTCTCTCCCAGCTTTGGTGAGTGATGCTTCCACCGTCACTCGCTTTAAATCAACTCTCAAGACCCACCTGTTCTCTCTTGCTTTCCATGCTCCTTAAGCCTGATATCTGCCATTAGCTGCTACTACTATTTTCACATATTATGTTACTATCATGTATTGTGCACTTTCCACTGTATTCAATGTATTATTTCATGTAATATGTACTTTCCACTGTATTTAATGTATTATGCTTTTTTTTTTTTTTTTTACTGTATTTCATGTATTATGCATTTCTCTGTATTTAAAGTATTATGGATTTTCTTGTATTTACTATATCTTGTAAAGCGCTTTGTGATGGTTTTCCACTACGAAAGGCGTTATATAAAATAAAGATTGATTGAGATTGATTGATATGGGATATGTTTAAACAGGTGTGTTTGCTTTTAGCATTTGCTTGAGAATTGTAACACAAGAAATGCTTTTAATGTAGCGGCAGGAACAACCAAAAGTTCCTGTTTTTTTTATTATTATTTTGTTTAATTACTTAACCATAGCCCCTGCATTACACAAGTTGCCACAATTGCGCAATAATAATTAAACTATAGGCTACAGTTTAGCCATAACATTCCCATATGCTATATCTTTCCTTTTATATCTGTCAGCACTTACTGATAAGCTGCAGTTTCATTAGTGGCTGGGCAATGCATCAAAAATGTGTTTGTTTCTCGACCCCGCTTACTGCAGAACTGTGTGTACTGAAGAAAGTGTTTTACTAAGGTTCATACAAACTATTTTATGAAACCCTGTCTAAACTTGTAAACAAAAAACTAAGCTATTTTGAACTTTTTGTCTTTCCTAGTTCACTTAAAGGCTAAATAGGGGAGACTGGGGCTCAGTTTAGATTGATCTTTTGCTTATTTTAGCAAAACTTTAGAATGGATACTGGTGTAAACTAATATTGTAACCCCAGGGGAACAAATATTTGTCTAATTCAGCAAAATTGATTAATTATGCAATAAAAGCAGACAATAAAAATGTTTTCCCCATTACTAATGTCATGCGTACATTATAATGCTATTCTACTTACAAAAGCGTCTTGGAAATGTGAAAGCTTTGAGAGGAAATGGTCCATTTGAATAGGAAAACACTGGGTACATTGAGTCAACTTCATGAGGAGCTACAGTACTCATTCAAAACAGCCTAACCTACAGCAGTACCAAACATATTCCTTTTTTTGTTGAAGAATATCAACCCTGCACAGAATGTTAGAAAATGTGACGCCATCTGAACTCCCTTCCTGGAACTATAGTACAGTACCCAGTTTAACCTTTAGTGTAATGAAAACTATTTCCCCAGTCTCTGTCAATGAGAAATATCCCCATAACATGATGCTGCTACCACCGTGCTTCACAGTAGAGATGGTGTTCTTTGGCTGATGCGCTTTGCTGGGTTTGGGACAAACATAATGCTTTGCATTTAGGTCAAAAAGTTCGATTTTAGTTCCATCAGACCACAAAACTATTCGCCACATGGCTACAGAATCTCCTGAGTTTTTTTTTTTTTTTTTTTTTTTTGCTTACTTCAAATGGGATTCAAGGTGGGGTTTCTTGAGTAATGGCTTCGTTCTTGTCACCCTACCATACAGGCCAGATTTCTGGAACGCATGGAATATTGTTGTCACATTCAAACTTTGACCAGTCTTGGCAATAAAAGCCTGTAGCTCTTGTAAAGTTACCATTGGCCTCTTGGTAGCCCCTCTAATCAGTCACTGTCTTGTTCGGTAAGCCAGTTTGGAGGGACGGTCTGATCTAGGCAAGGTCTTGGTGGTGCCATACACCTTCCACTTCTTAATAATTGTCTTGACTGTGCTCCAAGGGATATTCAAGGCCTTTGATTTTTTTATACCCATCCCCTGATCTGTGCCTTTCAACAACTTTGTCTCGGAGCTCTTTTGAAGGTGCCTTGGTGCTCATGTTTGAGTCTTTCCTTTGAAATGCACTACCCAACCCAGGAACTGCTGAATTTATCATGAAATCATTTGAATCACTATAATTTAACACAGGCCACTTAACTTGATGATGTGTGATATTGAAGGCAATTGGTTACACCTGAACTAATATAGGATTGCTATTAAAAGGGGGGTGGACAATTATCCAACCAAGCTATTTCAGTTTTTATTTTTAATCAATTTCCTGCAAATTTCTAGAATATTTTTTTCACTTGGAAGTTGTGGGGTAGGATGTGTAGATAAATTGAAAAAAAAAAAATTATTGCATTTTAATTCCAGGCTATATGGCAACAAAAGGTAAACATTTTGAAAGGGGGTGTAGACTTTCTATGGACACTGTAGATTATACTGCCATTTTTCGTGTACAGTTTTATTTAGACTTTAAATCATCAACTAGTCTTTAAATGTTATTTTTATTGCTAGGACTTGACATTGAATTGAGCATACACATTAAAAGACAGAAAGATGAGGAAGATTTTAAATGTCAATTTAAAAATAAAGAGCCCTATGTCAGTAAAGCAGGAACTGTGTGTGAGGGTTTTTTGGGTTTTTTTTGCTGGTGAGGTGTCTAAAAGAAATACAATGACTCACCTCCTCTAGAGTGCTGAGCAGTTTAAACTGAGAAACAGTAAATTAATCTCTTTTCCACAATGCAGCATTTTCCCATTGGCTGTGAGCTCAATCAATTCCTTTATGCTGCAACTCCCTTGGGATGGAGCAGGCTGCTGTATAAAACTGAAGGCTCTGCAGCATTTCTGAACTGGTGCAGTGGCAGACAGCAGCTCAAGCAGTAAGGTGTGTAGAAAAAGGGGGACTAAACTTATAAAAAAAACTACATAAAAAAGCAGACATCATGAGCTACGACCCTTATAATGCCCGCAGGCCCTGGGATGATTACAGGAGCATCCGTCCGGCCAAATCCACAATCTCCTCCTCCATGTATCCCATGCACCGATCCTCTCCCTCTGTCAAGAGGTCCACTCGGACCACCTTCCTCTCCTCCATGCCGGATTCCTTGGACAGGGTGGATCTTTCCCAGGTGAGCAACCTCAACACTGAGCTGCTCGGCCTGAGGGCCAAGGAGAAGGAGCAGCTGGTGGACCTCAATGACCGCTTTGCCACCTACATTGAGAAGGTCCGCTACCTGGAGCAGCAGAACAAGGTGCTATTGGTGGAGCTGGAAGCCCTCAGACAGAGGCAGAAGGATCCTTCCCGACTGCACCTCATTTATGAGCAGGAGGTGCGCAGCTTGAGGGCTCTGCTGGAGTCTGAGACCCACGAGAAGATGACCATGGAGGCGGAGAGGGACCACCTGCAGGATGTCTATGGCCAGATGAAGGACAAGTATGAGGAAGAGGTGCGTCTGCGAATGGATGCTGAGGACTCCGTGCAGAAGATACGGGAGGAGGCGGATAAGGCGGTGCTGGCCAACAGAGATATTGATGGTAGTATCAGCTCCCTGATGGATGAGATTTCCTTCCTCAGGAAGGTCTTCTCTGAGGAGAACAATGAGCTTTCATCGCAGATCCAAGCTGCCAACATTACTGTAGACATGGAGGTGGCCAAGCCTGACCTCTCCCTGGCTCTGAAGGAGATCCGATCCCAATATGAGAAACTGGCCAACAAAAACATGCAAGCTGCTGAAGACTGGTACAGTGCCAAGTTTGCCACAGTAACTGAGATGGCCAGCAAGAACAACGAAGCAGTGAGATCCATCAGAGAGGAGACTTCAGAGTATAGGAGCCTGCTCCTGTCCCGGTCCTCAGAAATCGAAGCCCTCAAGAATGTCATCGAGTCCCTCAGCAAGCAGCTAGAGAATCTGGAGGAAAAGCAGTCCAGAGAAGTTGAGAAGTATCAGGTAAAAGTTTGCACTGTGACTGCAATGTGTCTTGCATGTTTGCTTTGCTTGGAAGAGAACAAAAACACATCCCAGCTGTGAGATGAAACACATATACGTCAGTGTTAAAAATGAAATGCCAACCAATTCAATTCTCCATGGATTTCACATTCTTCATAATGGATTTTTTTGCTGCTATTTCTATCATATTTTATTGAGACAATGCAATACATGTGTACTGTATTTAAAAAGGAAACCCCAAATAGCCAAGAATCTATATGTAAAAGGATAAAAGCAATTCCTGTAACTGTGGCTGAAGGTTAAATAAGCACTAAAGGAGATCAATAGCCAATATTTCGATGCATAATTTACATTTTTATGTTTGAAGTTGCACATAGAACCTGCTGGCTCCAATATTTTTTTCTGCTGGCTTGTAAAACAGTTGTATATTAAGTCCTTGCTTCTTTTTTTGTTATTTCAGGAAAGGATAAATGAATTAGAGAAGGATATAAATGATGCCAAGCAGGAGATGGCACGCTACCTGAGAGAATATCAAAATCTCCTGAATGTCAAGATGGCCTTGGATATTGAAATAGCTGCATACAGGTAACTGCAACATGTAAATCTATCAAGTAATCATCATTATCATTGCACCAAGTAAGCATATGACCTGAGTCATTTAAATGGTTGTTCACTCCACATTAATTCTATGTTGTGCTACATCCAGTCGTTTTGTCATTTATTTGCAACACAGTGTTTTTAGATAATCTGCAATAAATCAATGCATGTACCTAAATTTACTCGAGGGTTGTTGATTTATACACTTGCCTGATCCTGTTTATTTGTTTGTTGACCTGGGGACTTGTGTACATGAGTTAGTTAGTATACTGCTGTCTTATCCCTTATATTCATATCAAATTGAAATTGTGTTACATACCAGTTTTTTCATGATTCAACCATAAACTATTCACTCTGATGTATTCTGTAGCAGGGCAGAGGAGAGTCCTGCAGGCAATTAGTGGGGCATGGCAAAGCCCTTCTGTTTAATACATTTAAACAGCAGAGCTTTGCCATGGTCCACTAATTATGTACAGGGCTCTCCTCCTCCCTGCTACACCATCAGTTACATGGTTAACCATTGGCAGACCCTGACTGAAATATGACACAACAGTCAAACTATGCTCACTATTGTCAGACCATAGAATCATTGTTATCCATGGTACAAAGGGGTACTGCATTTGTGAGTCACACGTCTCACTGTCACCCTTACTTCAGAGCCCAATCAAAAAGTCCAACAAAAGATAAATGTGAGTTATGAATGCAGCAGCTTCGTAATGTGTTTAACCATGCGAGGTAGAGTTGAAATTTAACATCAAAGTACTTATTTATACAATAAAAGTAATCAAACCTATTCACAAAGCTTAAACATCTGAGGTATTTAAAGTAAGATCTTAAAGTCTACACTAATGAATTTAATTAAACCTTTTATAAGACATGACTTGTAAGCAAGTTCTACAATTACATTCTATTTCTTCAATTACATTCTATTTCTTCAATTACATTCTATTTCTTCAATTACATTCTATTTCTTCAATTACATTCTATTTCTGCAATTACATTCTATTTCTGCAATTACATTCTATTTCTACAATTACATTCTATTTCTTCAATTACATTCTATTTCTGCAATTACATTCTATTTCTGCAATTACATTCTATTTCTACAATTACATTCTATTTCTGCAATTACATTGTTTATTACAAAAGAAGCTTTCATATTTGAAATAAGGTAACACTTTACATTGTGTCTCTAATTACTATGTATATATATAGAAGTTACTTAGCAAATATATGTGTACTTACATGTAATTACAATGTTATTATGCATGGTTACAGTGTACTTAATGTATACATTTTTTGCTTGATATAACCCTAATCCTAACTCTAAACCTAACTCTAGCTTTAACCCAAACCCTAACTCTCCCTAACAGTAACTCTAAACATAATTGTAACGAGGGGGTTCTGTTACTCTGTGGTTATCCACTGAGAAACGAGAGAGACACACAGGGTTTGACATTGAAACGCCACTCAGAAGTCCAGGTTTTATTATTTACAAGGAGTTGCAGGCAGTTGCAGTTTCTGGTGGCCACCACTAGGGTACTAGCAATGGTTGTCTTAATGAGGAAGGATATACAAACAGGCACATGAATATATAAAAGGCAAAATAGGAAATAAAAGGTGGCTAAGCTGGGGTCGAGCGCTACTCTCGCAATACAGGGAGGTCCCACACCAGGAAGCTTCTTCCTAACACAGATAATTAAACTCTTGTAGGATTAAAATCACTAATCTGTTTACCTATGATCCCGGTTAAACATACAGTGATCACTGGTAGCTCACTCTGGTTCCACACACAGTTGTGAGAGTTCATCTCTAGTATACCACGGATCCATCAGTGGTCCTCCGTCTTGGTTCACTCACCCTGGTTAAACACGCAGTTGTAAGGCTTTCAGCTTGTAAACACAGCACAGAATAGCATAAGCTAAACAAGAACAAAGGGGTGGCTTTCCAGGCCGTTTTTAAAGGCAAGTGACCAGGGTTAATTTATAATCAATTAGTCAGTTAAAACCTGTCCACCAAACCATATTCATAATGAAACAAAAACATATTATTTACAGGGGCAGCCTCACCCCTGCCACACTAACCCTAACTATATCCCTTTTCTGATACAACTGTGTACTCACATATATCATGCAAAAACTTTACACACTAAGTACATTTTATCTATGCATAATAACATTATAATTGTGTAAGTACACATGTATTTACTATGTAAGTACTTAGTAATTAGAGACACCTAATGTAAAGTGTTACCCAAAAAAAAAAAACATGTTTTGCATTGCATCTGCACAGCCATATGTGTAATTGTTGTGTCACACAATGTAAAGTATTACCAAATGTTTCACTATATGTTGTGGCAACTAGTTTCCTCTTATAAAAGAACAAAGAAGAAGACTTAACTTTTGCATACATTGTTCAATACTAACAAACACATTTTAATCTGTATTTTACTTATTTTCTATTTTTTTTAGGAAACTTCTGGAAGGTGAAGAGTTCAGGCTGAGCTTTTCCTCTTTGCCCGCACTCACCTAAACAGAAAACCAGCCGAACGAGGCAGCACAGAAGCCAGCCGTGCCCTTGTTAATTTACTTAGCAAGAGGTCCATTATAAACTCCCCCTTCTTCTCCACACACTGTGTATCTGATTGTCAAAAACTGAAGGTAGAGGAAAATCTGGACAAAAACAAAATAAAAAACTGAAAGAAACCACTGCATTAACTAGCAAATTGATGTAATCCAACCAGTGCACAGTATCCTTTTGGTAATATTATGTGTAGTTTTCTTCTTCGTATGGGTGAATTATACATTGCAATAATGTTCTTCAAAACTTCAGCTTCATAATTATACAGTATATAATAAGACTTGGTCCACGTAGGAGTCACACTCCAAATATTGATGTTGAAAGCTAATTATTAATTATTATGTCTTGCTATGTCCCGATTGCCAAAATTACCAACAGGATATTGTTCCTGGTTTTATTCAGTAAACAAGTAGTAAAATATATATTTTGTTGCATATAAAACTATCCTTAGGTACAGCAGTATTATTTGCATTGATCTTCCTTGATATTTCAATTGTTATGAGCTTCAAAAACATTTAATGCTAAAAAATAGATTAAAGAAATGAGCATCTTAATATATCTGTAATCGATTCTATTGATACATAGAATGGATAATGGTAATACAGTGTATCTATCAAAGCATACATTATATCTATATATATATATATATATATATATAATATATATATATATATATATAGGATATATATATTATATATATATGATATGCTGTAAACTTCTTTTACAAGCTCAAAATATATATGAAGAAAATGTCAGGAAGAAAATATTCTCATGACAGAGGGGAGACCTTCAGTGTCAAATGCCAAGCTGCTTCTGTTCTGTACGTTTTGAGTCTTGGTTTGGTAGGCTTGTATATAGTTTCAACTAAATCAAAACCCACAAGGCAGCAAATGAAACTAAATTTAAACAACTATTACTAAAAAAAAAAAAGTGCAAAGTGCAATATGACTTGCAAATTAAGGAAGACTATGCAGGAAAATAAGCTTTCGATTGATCTTAGACGTGAACGGTGCTTTCAATCTGTGAGAATGCATAAAACATGCACCTAATAAGCCTGATATATGTATAATATCACAGTGCCCTAATAAATAAAATGACAGTAACATTACAAATGAACATCTGTCCTTGTGATTTTATTACTTTTTTTATCAACCGCTGCAACCCACAGATCGGGTGGACAGAAGATTAACTGTTTACATCAACCATGGTTCATGCTGTCGAGCAAATCAAATCCCACTGTCAGTGAGTGTTTCTAAGCTACAGAAGCCTGGCGACAAGGGCCCAGTCTGGAAAAGCCTGAACTTGTCAAATGCCTGATCAGTCATGGTCACTGAAGCACAATGAGGCAAACTTGCCCCAACAGACCCCAACACCTTGCACACCAAACGACAGTGATTTCACTAGGTGAGTCACTGGATACCCACTATTAAACAGTAAGTCATTTCAAATTACATAAGTAGTAAGCACCAGCAGCACCACCTCTAGACTGTAATACAAACAAAATAAAATTAAACTTCATCTAAACAGACAGATCATTCAATGACACTTAAAACAATATACTGTGTCTTCATCAGGTGTAGCTATACAACGATATTTATCAGTGGTCATGTTTTAAGAATAAAGAAGAGTTGAGTGTGCAATCAGTCCAGTCTCCACAGATATCAACAATCAAGCGAGGTTTGCATGGTTGGTTGACCATTGGTAAGAATTATTTTATGACATTGTAGAGACATTCTTTAATATAAAAAAGCCTTATATTAGTCAGGACCTTTTTTTATAAATCAAAGATTAATTTCATTTAGTCTTTTGTCTTCCCTATTTTGCCTTTTTTTAAAATGTGCTACAGGGAACTAAAGAATCAATGTTCAAATTGATTACTGACTAGCACTTGATGACATACCACAGTGATGGAACAAAACATGACCCTAATCCTAACCCTAACCCTCATCCTCACTGTTAAGCTAACTCTAACTCTAACCCTTACCCCATGCCTGTAATAAGTATATATAAGGGCTATCTGCACAAGTAATCCAGGCAGTTTTTCTCTCTTGGGTCAGTTACATCATTCAGCCACTGTCCTAATTAATTTACTTACTGCAATCTTGGGTGTTAAAATAATGATTCTCCATCTCAGTTACAGACTCACAGCCACTGTCCTAATTAATTTACTTACTGCAATCTTGGGTGTTAAAATAATGATTCTCCATCTCAGTTACAGACTCACAGCCACTGCCGATACTGGTGTTAACTTGAAGCCAAAAGGAAATAATGTGACTTTTTAACAAACTGAAGAAGGTTGAAGTGAGAAGCACAAATGAAGCACTTTACTGCACATGAAAGATCATCAGTTCTAGATAGCTATTGCTGTAGGCAGTTCAGGAGGTTGAAATCTGTAGCAAAGTCTTTTCTCCAGAATGGCCCACAGTGTCCTAATTTTTGTACAATGTTGAATGCAGAAGCACCACCCAACCGAGTGCCTAATATCAGCCCTCTATCAGTTCTTCACATCTGCTGCCTTGCCTTTCATGACTGCAACTAAGGGAGTCTATGTGCATAACAAATCAATCAGTCATATGAAGAACTGTCAAATATTTCAGTTTCCAAATGCTTGTCCAGTCCTTATGCCATATATATATATATATATATATATATATATATATATATATATATATATATATATATATATGTGTGTGTGTGTGTGTGTGTGTGTGTGTCTGTTTGTGTGTCTGTGTGTGTGTGTATGTAGTTAGTATGCATGCTGTTAATAGTAATTATACCTTGATATGTATATAAAGTTTTTATTTATGGGCTCCAAGATTATTTCTGCCCCATCAGCAACCCCTCAGGACACTAAAGCAAATAAGTACAATAAGTTCAATCAGTAATAAATATGGCATCCAGCAAAATAAATAAATACAAAAAAGCTAGACTTGAAGTGGTTATGATTTCTGCAGTTATCAAATCATATTTTTACAACATTAAAGTCATTACAGTTATTTCTAATGCAGTGCAAAAACAACTTTGAGCTGCTCTATACATTACAGCACTGCAATATATTCCACAGTCCTTCTCTGCTGCCACTGATTCAGAAATTAACCTAGGTCACACTTTTAAATATTAGCCTTTCAATATAGAAAGAGAGTCAGCTGGCTAGTTGATTCAGAGGGAGCAGTGTCATACGCAATCTCTATATTTGCAACTGAATGTCACAGGCAGTATGTGCAATGCACTATTTAATACAGGGGAAAAAAATGTATTTAAAAGGGATTTTTGTCTTTAAATGATTCTGTTCATAATGCCTGTTTAGCAAGTGAATTTGGAAATGGATCAGTTTTATTTGGTTTCCATACTCACCCCAGTCACTTTGGAACTAAACAGGAGAGTGTGTCTTTCATAATGAAAACAGCAATGGATGAGGAGTAAATTGTGTTGTGTTCTGTGTGACTCCTCAAGAGAAGGCCATCTCCTTGCCACATGTTAGGTGTGAGGAGAGGCTGTGTTATTTTAATTAAAACTAACTGATCTAAACACTGTCGCTCTTCAACTCTGTATCAATCCTGCTGGGATTATCATGCCAGGGTTTATTTGCATGCCAACTTAATAACTACATATATTACAAATACAGAAACATGAGGTTCGCTTAAGATCAAGTTTATGAACTTTAAGGTAAATCTGGTTTAGATCATTAAAATATATCCCAATCTTCTTTTTCTTAACTACAGCAATGGCCAGAAATAATAAAAAAAAAACACCAACAGAGCTGTCAAAACAGCATTGCGGAATCACACTTCTACAGTCTTCTGCTTGTTACTGCCTCAGGTTTGAATCTCCTACGGACCAGCTCAGCATCTCTGAAACGTACCACCCATTTAACTATAGCTCTGTGTCTGATAGCAAGAATCCTCCATGAGACTGCAGCCAGTCACTACATCCCCACTTCAGGAGACAGAGGGAGGATAAAGCAGAGCGGTAGATAACGTCATGAATAAACCATTCATGCACTGCAGCACTGCATATTCTGTAGCTTATTAAAATGCTCCTCTTACATACCTAATAAAAGAGCTATAAGCTGATTAATCAATTTAAAGTGTTTGCCATTTATAATGAAAATTATAAATGGCAAACACTTTCAAAACTGCACATGTGAATTATTGTATTAGCTATAGCCTCTTAAAAATATGCTGCAATGGGTGATATAGTAAGGGGGAGTAGATGTTAGGGCCTTTGTTGCCATAGTAATGTATTACTGCTACATCATAAAAAAACATGTGATTTTTCTTCGTTTTCTTTTTCTTTTTTTTTAAACAGTGCTATGCAATGCACTGCCACCAATTGCAGTAAAACACAAAATACACAAATGTGGCTTGCTGTATTGGTGTTTTTGTAATTTGAACTAATGAAGGTAAATACTTATGTAAGGAGTGGAAATAGCCAGGTGGGGATTTAACATTGTATTTCCCAGGGTTCATAACGGGCTCACCTCCCCAGGTGAAGTGCATGTGAGGTACTCTATTGGACTAATTAAGAGCCCTATAAAGACAAACTGATTGGAAGGCGAACGAGAGAATCAGAAGGAGAATCAGAGAAAAGAATCATACAGAGAACCAGTGGAGAAGAGAGAAAACCAGCATAGAAGGGAGAGACTCATGCAGATAAACCAAACAGGCGCCGCAAAGAGTTTGGAGTGGACAGCCAGGAGTCAGCCAGCCAGCCAGCCAGCAAGAGAAAGACAGGGACTGAGAGATGGAGACCGTAAGGAAGGGCAAGGAAAAGCTGACCAGAGGCCTGGAACGAGCAGCTTGGGGGAGCCGCTGTTTTGATCTGCCTGGATATAGCGATTATTTATTTTAGTTATGTATTTTAGAACATATTTATTTATATAATGTGAGCATGCATAATTTTAGCTATTTACCCAATTAGATGTGAAATGACAAAATATTTATTGCACGGTGTTAGAGGGGATAATTGTGGTTTTAGGTATTAATTGATGGGAGGGATTTTTAGTGTGTGACACTGTGTGTGAATTGATTTCCCTGCCAATTGAGTCACATTGGGATCCATGCGCCAGTGTTCAGTTAGGCGTGGGTACACAGGGGCCACTGCACAATGTGGGATAATTCGAAAACCCTTACACTTATTTTCCCAAAATTTCAAGCACAACCATATAAGAGCTTTTTTGTGTTTCCTCCTCTGCTGAGTAACAGTTCAGTCCTAATTAATTTATTATGTTATATATTTTTTCTATTATATAGTTATTTTATTTTGTATAGTTATTTATCTTTTAGTATCTATTATTTATATTGCTCTCTTTTTTTATTGATTCATTTTATTTTGTTATTTTTTTTATTTTATTATATATTTTATATATTTTGTTTATTATATTTTTATTATTTTTTATATATTTATAATTTTTATTAGTTATGGATATGTTTTTGTTATTATGATTTATTGTTTTTTATTTTGTATCTTTATTATTTGGATATTATATTAATTTTTTATTGTATTTATATTTTATATTTGATTTATTTTCATTTATTTTTAATTTATATTTTATATATTTTTTATTATTAATTTATGATTTATTTATTTGTTGTTTTCCTTATTATTTTTGTTTGAAAAGGAAGTTAAAAGTTTGCCCAGCTCTTCTAATCCTATTTCAAGTTTATCACCAACATCTATATGTTCTGGGAGATAAATTCATCCCTGATTCTAAAGCACCATTGTATGGCAGCAGCCTAGCACATGTGTTCCAAAACTATACAACTAATGGAACATATAGCAAAAAAGGCAGTTTTCAGTGATGAACTGTCTGTCCCCCAAACAAATTCATTCCAAACATACTCCATGCGAAAATGAAACCGATCACAGCCTACTGAGGTCCACACTAATAATAAACAATATCTATCATGTTAACACTTTTACTACATTCAAGAGTCACTCTCCTTGCCTTAAACTTCAAAATGGTTTGTTTGTATACGAGTCTGCTGCTGGTTGCTAGGTGTAGATAAGTGATCACATTGATTTACACCAGTATTAAAAAGTCCTTAACAGGACAGATTTATTTTTTAGACTGACATATTTGTTGCATCCTTTACCTTGGCAATTGAGCATTTTGCTATACCTTGCTTTACTGTTTGTCCTATTGTATGCTCTACCATGCTCAGCTGTAGCTTACCAAGTTTTCATCACGCTATTCATACCAACAAAATTAAGCTTTGTAGATATGGCCCTGTGACAGGATGCAGCCTGTCTTTGTGTTTTGTGGTGTTTAGAGTGGATGTGAGTCTGCTGTGTGGATCTGAGTGAATGAATTTGTGTGAGGAATGTGTGAAAGGTGCTGCAGCTGATGACGTGCGAATTGCCCAATTAGCTGCAGCACCTGTTTAAAAGGGAGTGGTTGAGAGTGTTAGTTGGTGGGTGTTTGTAAGAGTGAGAAGGTGTGTGTGTGTGTGTGTGTGTGTGTGTGTGTGTGTGTGTGTGTGTGTGTGTGTGTGTGTGTGTGTGTGTGTGTGTGTGTGAGAGAGAGAGTGTGAGAGAGAGAGAGAGAGAGAGAGGAGAGAGAGAGAGAGAGAGAGAGAGAGAGAGAGAGAGAGTGAGAGTGAGTGAGAGAACCATTGAGTGTACCTGTGTGAGAGATTGTGTATTTTGTGATTAGAATGTATTGTTAAGTGTTTTATGTTTGTTCTGTTTATATGGCCATCATGCCTTTTTGTTTGGTAATTATTATTTATTTATTATTTATTAAATATTTAATTTGCTGCACTTTCCCTCTCTGAGTCTCCTCACTTTGGCTAACCTGTGACAAGTGGTGTCAGAAGTGAGATGGTGCACCCTGGAGACTCAGACTGGGGGTGTAAGGATTGTACACTTTGCACTTATGTTTGTTACTTTACAAATGTTATTAAAGTTTGTACAAAATAGACAGTTGAAAGGTGATGTCATTTCCTTTTGTGCCAGTGTAATTCCTTACCTGGTGGATAAGCATACACATTTGTCCGCAAGCAGTAGAAGCAAGGCTGCCGCACCAGCACTGAACTCAATCAGGTAGGGAAAATTATTATGGATTTTGGTTAAGGTGTTGTTCAATATTTGACAGTATGTAACGCTGTAGTTAGTTAAACATTTCCAATCCGTTTTTATGGTATGTAAACTATATATTTGCATGTATGTTTCAGGCTATAAGTCATGGAAACAGACTTAGAGTTTTTTCACAACTGACTTGACAGTCTTTATATATATATATATATATATACAGTGGCTTGCAAAAGTATTCAGACCCCTGACCAATTCTCTCATATTACCTCAATTACAAATGGTACATTGAAATTTCGTTCTATTTGATATTTTATTTTTAAACACTGAAACTCAGAATCAATTATTGTAAGGTGACATTGGTTTTATGTTGGGAAATATTTAAGAAAAATAAAAACTGAAATATCTTGCTTACATAAGTATTCAACCCCCACACATTAATATTTGGTAGAGCCACCTTCCGCTGCAATGACAGCTTTAAGTCTTTTGGGGTAAGTATTTGCACAGTGTCGGAGTGATTTTGGCCCATTCTTCTTGGCAGATTTGCTCCAGGTTGTTCAGGTTGGTTGGACGACACTTGTGGACCACAATTTTCAAATAGTGCCACAGATTCTCAATGGGATTGAGATCAGGACTTTGACTGGGCCACTGTAGGACATTCACCTTTTTGTTCTTGAGCCACTCCAATGTTGCTTTGGCCTTGTGCTTGGGATCATTGTCCTGCTGAAAGGTGACTTTCCTCCCAAGTTTCAGTTTTTTAGCGGACTGAAGCAGATTCTCTTGCAGTATTTTCCTGTATTTTGCTCCATCCGTTCTTCCTTCAATTGTAACAAGATGCCCAGTCCCTGCTGATGAGAAGCATCCCCACAGCAAGGTGCTGCCAGCACCATACTTCACTGTAGGGATGGTGTGTCTTGAGGCATGGGCAGTGTTAGGTTTGCGCCACACATAGCGCTTTGAGTTTTGGCTAAAAAGCTTTAGCTTGGTCTCATCTGACCACAAAACCTTTTCCCATGTTGCAGCTAGGTCACTCTCATGCTTTCTGGCAAACTCCAGACATGATTTCAGATGGTACTTTTTGAGTAACGGCTTCTTTCTTACCACCCTCCCATACAGGCCAGTGTTATGCAGAGCTCTTGATATGGTTGACTGGTGCACCATTACTCCACTCCCAGCCACTGAACTCTGTAGCTCCTTCAACGTGATTGTTGGCCCCTCTGTGGCTTCTCTCACAAGTCTACTTCTTGTTTGAGTGCTGAGTTTTGAGAGACAGCCTTTTCTTGGCAGTGCCTGGGTGGTGTGATGCAGCTTCCACTTCCTGATTATTGATCCAACTGTGCTCACTGGGATATCCAAACACTTGGATATTATTTTGTACCCTTTTCCTAATCTATGCATTTGTATTACTTTATCTCTAACTTCTGTAGAATGCTCTTTGGTCTTCATTTTCCTTCAGATTCATAAGCTTACCAATGATTCTTCAACAGTAGGGTTTTTATCCAGAAAATGTGACAGCAACTTTAATGGTTCACAGGTGGAGGCCAATGTTAAGGTAATTGTATCCTCGTTAGGACAATTTCTTTCATCGGTGCAAACTAGGAGACATTTCAGTTTTTTTATTTTTCTTAAAAATATTTCCCAACATAAAACCAATGTCACCTTACAAAACTTGATTCTGAGTTTCAGTGTTTAAAAATAAAATATCAAACAGAACGAAATTTCAATGTACCATTTGTAATTGGGTAATATGAGAGAATTGGTCGGGGGTGTGAATACTTTTGCAAGCCACTGTGTGTGTGTGTGTGTGTGTGTGTGTGTGTGTGTGTGTATATATATATATATATATATGTCTAATTCATACATAATTTTGTTTCAAAAGACATGGAATTGGTTAATATAAACCCTATTGGATATTTAAGAAAAGACTGGTTTTGATTCAAGAGGGCTATTATGATAAAACTTTGGAATTTCTCGGCTTAGTATATATGTGTATATATATATATATATACAGAGAGAGAGAGAGAGAGATATATATAGATCTATATAGACACACACGTACACACACACACACACACACACACACACACACACACACACACACACACACACAAACAATTTATAGTAATTTAACGAATAGTCTTTATCAAAAAACAAAGACGTGCACTTCATCTAAAGTATCTGATCCTGATAAAAGTATTGGAACCACTGCTTCAGTATTTCACGTGTCCTCCTTTAGCTTTGTGATGTTTATGGCTGCAGCTTTCTTCAGATCAGTCCAAAGCATATCTATTGAATTGAGATCTAGTGATTGCAAAGGCCATTCCAGAACTTTCATATTTGTTTTTTCTTTAATAATTCCACAGTTGACTAAGCAGTATGCGTTGGGTCGTTGTCATGTTGGAAGATAAACTGTTTGCCAATCAGCGTATGAAAAGATTGTATAATTGTATTTTGTAGAATGTTTTGATAAATGACTGGATTAATTTGATCTTCAATCACATCATTGTATCCAGTCCCTGAACTGCTAAAACACCCCATATAATGATTGAAATACCTCCCTGTTTATCCGTAGGCAGAAGGTTTACTTCACTGAAGGCTTTACCTTTTTTTCTTCAAACATATTGTGGTGAATTTTTTGATGAAAACTTATATTTTAGTGTCATTGGACCAGATAATTTTATTGAAGATTTCTGTTAATATTTCTTTGTTTTAAAGAATTGTCTTTAAAAGTGGCTTGCAGAGGTCTTTTGTGTTCAGGTGCCTCTGCACAGTTCTTTTGCACACTATTATGCCCAATGCTTCGAAATCTTTATTTAAGTCCTTGGCTGTTAATCTTGGATTCTCCTATCTACTGTACCCATTATCTTCTATGGATGTCCACTTCCTTACATCATGTCAGTTGAATTTGTTCTGTAGTACTTCTTGATTATTGCTCTGATTGTGAATTTTAGTATTCCATATTTCTTTGACGCTGTTCTGTCGCCATTTCCTTTGCTGTAGTTTGCTGTAGGTGATTTTTTTTTCAAATGTGAATCAAACTCCTTGTCTTGACAGTCATCTGCTGTGTTGTCAAAATGTTTTTCTTCAGCAGGAACTAATTATCTATTTTCTGGCTATTGTCTGTAATGCAACCTTATTACTGTGTACTGGTTTTCAATAATTGAAAGTATTTTAAAATTAGTTATATTACGTTTTTACTGTTAATGTTGAGGTGCCAATAGATTTTGTCATGAACACATATTTGAAACTACTTAAGTGCTTTTTTTTTGCTTTTTTTATATATAAATATTTTTGTTAGACTAGCAGAAATTGTGTATTTTGGTCTTTTTCATATTAATTAGGGCTAATGTTCACTAAATGCTTGTATTTAACATGTTTTCTTGAAAGATATTATATTAAGTGCAGGGTGCCAATGCTTTTGTCTGCAACTGAATATATATGGAACTCTACATTAGTGTACTTGAATTGAAAAATATACAGTATATTCCAATGATAGATACAAATTCCTAAGCCATGATGCTCCCTCACAGGAAGTTCCTTTGTTAACAAACACTTTACATTTTTAGCTCTTTGTAACCGCACAATCTATATTTTCAAAATGAAAGTTGGACATCCTCTGACCCTGGGATGGAGGTCAAAATGGACACTTTTACGTCGGTTTTTGTTTTGCTTTCTATATGACACTACATAAAAATAAATAAAAAATTATACACTAGAAATCAACAAAACACACGTAGAAGTCAACGTTCACTTGACACTGGAATCTCGGAATAGCTCGTGATATAAGAACGTAAAACATTTTATACTAATATTATGTAGTAAAAATATTACTAACGTTTAAAAAATAGAATTGAAAAATTTTTGCATATAAATTGTAAACTAGAGGTCATCTCCTCTACAACCACTGTATCGGAAATACCCGATTACCGGAAAGAACACGGTTCTGAAAAGAATACTTATAAGTACAAACGTTGTAACAAACTCAAAAAAAGAGTACTATTGTTGGTAGGATCCTGAGTTTCAGTAAGGACATATTATAAGCAATCATAAAATGTATTTTACCTCAACTGAACATGAAGTTTAACACCGTGTAATAACACCGTGTAATTTTTTTTTTTTTTTTGTTCCTGGGTAGTAAGTGTTATTTCCTAATTGCTTATGCCTCAAAAGTATAGAAAATGGCTATTATTCCCCACAAACTTTGCTTTTGTGACCAGGACAGTGATATTTCAAAATATCACTATTTCCAATGGGAAAACGGGCAAGTGTGTGTCTTTTTGTTCACATAGTCAGAAAAAAATAACATATGAATCCAAATGAACATGTATTTATACTAAAGTAACACAAAAATAACTACAAAAGATTTAGAAGTGAGTAGTTTTTCGAGATTTACGATTATACGGTATTTACTGTAGTTTGTGGGGAATAATAGCCATTTTCTATACTTTTGAGGCATAAGCAATTAGGAAATAACACTTACTACCCAGCAACAAAAAATGTGTTACATAGTGTGATGTTAGCAAGTACCCTGCTGGTGTAAATAGTGTGGAGTGTTTTTATTTGTTTGGGTTTTAATTAAATAATTGATCACCAATTAAAACCTAGTCACATGGTAAAAAAGGGGAGAATGCCTGCTTTTGTTAGTGGGTGTTGAGAGGAGTTGTTGTGACTCATTTAAACTGTTTATTTTGGCCCCTGTGCCTAACTGGCAAGGCCAAGTGGAAGGTCAACCCATGTCACTCACATTCCATGCATGGTTTTCCATTCCCCTCCTATTAGGAGAGCTCTCCAAACCAACACATTTTCACATGTATTGTTAGCCTGTCCTATTGGATGAGGAGGTTGAAAACGTTTGATCTCCAGTGTTGTGTTTTTAACCTACAGAATATATCCAATTATCTTCATTCTTCAAGAGGCTATGACTTCAAGTGGAATTTTAATTGAATATTTTCATTTATTTAACTTTTTGAGTTACACTAATTTAATATTGCATTATTATAATTTTTATGTTGTCTTTACCTGACCCTGAGCTTTCTTTTAAGTTATGTAACAAAGAGACATTTCAACTCTGCTGGCCCCATCCACTGAACATATATATTGACTGCCAGGATGGGAGGATTGTCCGTGTAAGATCTAAGCAAGGTCAAAGCCACGTAATAATCTTAATATTGGAGCAACAGACCCCATAATCACTCAGAATGATTGGAAATAATGAAAAAAAGAATCTTAATGTAAAGAATAATTTAAAATGCCATTTTAAGCTATTTGCTCTTTACAGGGCTTTTGTCGTGTCAAAAGACTCTATAAATGATAAATTTGAGCTTGAATGTTAGTTTTAAAAAACTTGAATTCCTTTAAAGTAAAAGTTGTGCAAACTTTTCACTGGATCAAATGTTTAGGAACCTATTCCAATACCACTGGCTTTTTTGTGATTCCATACTATAACAGTAGCCATGTAGCTATGCACTTAGAAGCACACACAGAATGCAGAAAAAAAGAAACAGCCTCTAACAGAACCAAATAAACCAGACAGCATAGCTTTGGATCATAAGATGAAAAAAGTGAGACTTGTTTAATGTTAATCCAATTGGCTCAGTGGATGCACTAAATTAAAGACTGTTCATGCCCCTCCCACCTAGAGAAAACATTAAAACCTTTCTGCCTGTCTGAATCTGACAGAGTGCTAAAACCACGCGCAGTGACTTCCACCGCTAGACTAAAGAAACGAGAAAGATAAAAAACAAAGTAAAATTTCCCTTAACCATAAAGACAGCAGATTTTTCTTTTGCAAGTGGGAAAGGTAGGGGTAGTACATTTTCAGACATTGTCCATGGAATACCACTTGTGTATCTTCTTGACATGCAGGCAGCTTTGTGTTTTTTGACTTTTAAGCATTATTCTAATTTTTTTTAGATCACCAGTATTCCTCAAAATATTGTTTTGGGAATACTGAATTCCCTTACTGAATTACTTACTTTTTTAAGGTAAAGGTAAGATTATTTATGCATTATTTATGTTCTGTTTATTTGTTTAATAAATAATTTATGGAGCTGTTAAGATATAAGAAATAAACTGGTTTATGTTCTGCCCATGCCTGTGCTGTTGTATTCATAAAATCCAATGGGTTAATTTCCTTGTTAGTTTCAAATTTTCCAAATAAAATATTCAGTTAATGCCTAAATGTAGGGTAACAGATTAGTACAGGGTCAATGATTAATACATTAATTCAATGTTTTCAAAGTTAAGTTAGTGTATAGTTGTGGGTTGTGTCTGGTGTTCTTTTTGAGTGCCCAGTAGTACGTGCAGTTCGGAGGCAATGAGGCAAAAACATAGCTATGTTGATGTGTTAGCTATTTACAGAAGCATCCTAATGCCAATTAAAAGAAAAAGAAAAAAAAAGCATTTCCTACATATGACTTTATATCTCCTATGTATGACTTTTTCTATCTATTACACACGACTTTATATCTAATTGGCACTAGGACTCTTCCGTAGCTATTACAGTGCTCTTACTTATATTTATCATGTGTGGCTGGTATTCAACTAACCAGAACATTCCTGTGTAAAAATTATGTTACATTGGGGATAAAAAATCGCAGGAATTTTAAACTAATGTTAAATGTATAAACATTTAACTACTCCATCAACACTACTAATCAGTGTTCACCAATGGGGAATGAACTCTAATCTAACAATTTATATTGCATGTATTAGTTTATTTTTTTAATCCTAATGCTTTCACTGTACTGTATATACCTGTTTTTGAAAATAAATGTATTTAAACTTTCGAAAAACTGCACTTGTTCGTGTGTATGGTACTGTGTCGTGGTTAGACATTGCTTGCAGTGCTTTTAAAGCTATAAAATCCTTTGTAAACATGTTTATTAAATGTCTTATAGCAATATCTAGATAGGTATGGATGGATTAAGCTTGTAAATTGGGAGACATTGGAGTACCACAATGTACTGATACCACAAGAAGAAGATCCTGCCCCTCCAGACATCCTGTCCTTTATATCAGAAGGGCAGTCAATGGGCAGGTACATCAATGAACTACAACCCACAGAGCTCACGCCACACTCAAGCTTCATCAAGGCTCTCAAGCACTTCCAGGAGGCCAACAGCCTGCCCGTGACAGGTCTTCTTGACAGCGTCACTAAGGAGGCTATGAATAGACCCAGGTGTGGTGTTCCAGATCACAAAGCCTCACCAGAAGTGAAAAGTCCAGAACATTCCAACATAGTCAATGGGAACTCAACTGCTCTTGCAAGTCATCTCAGTGCTGGCAATGACACAGACATAAACAGCTTTGACCAGTCGAATGATACTAGTTCCTCCAATTACAACACCAGCAACAGCATGGGGCACCACAGGAAGAAACGCTTTCTCCAGAAGCTGGTGGATTATTTACATAGGAAACACAGAGCTGCAGACTATATTGAGAGCAACACCAATGGGCTAGGATTCTCCAAGGCAACTCTTAAATGGAGGCTTCTTGGGGAGGGCTACAGTGCCTGGCTCCCCATTGATGACCAAAGGTACACCCTGAAACAGGCTTTCCGAACGTGGAGCGAAGTAATGCCCCTGAATTTTGAAGAGGATCTTACCTCCCTAGCCAGTCAAATTGACATCAAGCTTGGCTTTGGGACAAGTAAGTGTGAACTTTGCTTTTATCTTCTTCTGTCTCATTCTCTGATACCTTGTTGTTTATCTTACGAAGCAATAAAAAAAAATCTGCAGGACTTATTTAGCTGGCAACCCTATCCTCTTTGCTATCAGTCTTTAATGGTTTGATCAGCATGTTTCAATCATAATTTTTCTTTTTGCATATAAAGTTACCTTTGGAATAGAACTAGCAAAAAAAAAAAAAACTTTAGATGGTATCATTGTAAATGAGTTATTCTGAGTTACATTCCTTATCAACGTTTAGTTTTAAAAAGAAAGCCCCACATGAAGGACCAGGATTAAGGGGTCAGGTGAGGACCATCCGAGTAAAATGTTGTCAATTTAACATGATTTTTGGAACCTTCATGTGTTTTTTTATTTATTTTTTTCTAAATTGGCAATTATTTTATCTGATTTTCTCCTCAATTTGGAAAGCCTAGTTATTATTATTTTTTTATTTCAACCCGACCCACCTCTGCCACCCCCACACTCAGGAGAGACAAAGACGGACACATGCGTCCTCCAAAATGTGTGCTGTTAGCCATCTGCTTCTTTTCCCTCTGCAAGCCCACCATGCAGCCATTTCAGAGATACAGTGTTGGAGGACCATGCAGTTCCAGGCAACTTACAGTCTACAGGGGTCAATGGTGTGAGCCTTGGACACCCTGGCCGCCCTAGGCCCTCCCCACCCAGGTGGTGCTTGATTAATTGTGTGCTGCCCTCCTGGGAACTCCTGTTCCGGAGTGGAATAGCCTGGACTTGAACCGGTGACCTGCAGACTATAGGGCACATCCTGCACTCCATGCAGAGTGCCTTTACTGGATGCACCACTCGGAAGCCACCTAGAACCTTCATGTTTAACTAAGTTTTCATGTAGATTAATTATTCAATAAGTAAGTAACACATTTCTGTGGTATCTGTAAATACAAAATTAGAGCTACCAATGATTAGAGAATTGATGACCATGACATATATCAATATGTACAAACTGGTATAGAACAATAAATGGCATTAATACCAGATTTAATAAGTGGTTTTCCAGGTAAAAAAAATGCAAAAATATAGATGTAACATTTCAGACAGACAAATGTACAGACAGACAACACCACCATGCAGGGAATAACAAACTCAGTTACTGTAATGACAAGCATGTTATGCCTCCTACTGCCAGTCTCAGAGCAGGGGATGTGCCGTGTATGGCCTGGATCTTATCCAAGCATGCATTACTGTTGCTTCAGCCAAATTATTAGAGAAATCTGTGACCCAGTTCTGATTCGAGAACAGTCATACTTTTACTTGAAGTGCAGTTACTGAAAAACAGCAATCAGATTAAAGAAAAGGGAAATGTCGACCAAATTACATTTTTGTTCTTTTTTAATTTAGTTAAAAATTGTAATTTATGAAGACCACAAATGTAAGTATATTTTTATATTCTTGGTATAACAAAAAAAAAGAAGTAAAAGATGTAATGCCACACAAACCAATAATGGTTTCACCTGCTTTCTGTATTTACTCTAGATAGACCCTATCATCATGAGTTGTCTCTTGCCAAAAAAAAAAAAAAAAAAAAACAACATTTTACAGAGTTGTCACCTTTGTTGCTGGGTTACATTGACTCTCCTTGGCAGTTGATGTGGGGTTAACCCATTGGTCACTATTCATGACCAAGATGACACATCTTGATGATGTAATTGATGACAGAGGGGAAGGGATTTGACATGTATTGTCTTTACCCCAATAGGAAGGCACCTTGGCTGCTCCCAGGCATTTGATGGCACAGGGCAGGTATTTGCACATGCCTGGCACTTGGGGGATATACATTTTGATGATGATGAGCATTTTGTGCCCCCCAAGAGCAATCAAGGAACAAGCCTACTGAAGGTAAACAATTTTAGATAATCCCATATTACTTAATGCCAGTCATATCAATGTAGATTCTGCTCAGTATTCAGTATTGGTTTTGTCCTACCTGCAGGTGGTGGTGCATGAAATAGGTCATGTCCTTGGACTGTCCCATATCAACAGGCCAGGCTCTGTAATGCAGGCCAACTACATACCTCAGGATGCTAATCTAGAACTTGACTGGATGGACAGGAAGGCTATTCAACAAATATATGGTAAATTAGGATAGAACTGAATTTAGGAGAATTGTATTCGGTTGTTTTGTTTGTTTTTTTTATGATAAAATGACTGGATTATAATCATTTATAATTAGTCTGTTGCCTACAAATTACATTTAGTAAAACCATCTAAAACTGTCACAATTTGGTGCTGGATTCTGCAACCTATATGAAACCCATCCACATTACAAATACAAGGTGATTAAAATAATGTACAAGTTACGAGGGAGTGCCATTTAATGCAAATCGGAGAGTGTTTCATTCTACATCCCTATAAGGTAGTGACCGGTACATTTGCCTATTCAAGAAAGAATTAGAAATGTTCTTTGTGTAAAAGCTGTGAATAGAGGAACCTGGGGACAAAATAGTGGGCTTGTTTGCCAAAAATGTCTGCATAGACTTTCTCCGACTACAAAGATGGATGCCAAAGCTTACAAAGGGTTTTGTTTTGGATCTTTAGCTGAGGGAACAAAAGCCACTTTTTCAGGAACAGTGGCTTGAAACCTAGTTTCAGGAGACTGGGAGACCTAGTTTGAGGCAACTGCTCTCTCTCAAACCCCAAGTCTCCCCTGGTGTACCATGAATTGGCTTGAAAGGTAGTTTCCTGAAACCAAATTCCAAACCACAAAGTGGCTTTGTGTTCCCTCAGCTTTGAAATGCTGCATGTACAGTCCCTAAATGTAAAGGTCAATTCCCAGTCCAAGGCTATGCAGTGCAATCTTACAGTTTAGCTCCACAGTCAAACCATAACATATCTGCTTGGAACAAAGTCTGGTGTCCTGTTTTTGCATTTTGAAAAGGGGGTCATCCTACATGTACTTCATTTGAATTTAATAGTAAATTAAATGCTTGTTTATATGTAATTACATTTGAATTGCAAATACTTATGTCACCCTTTTGTCTAACCCTCTGAGGTGCCTGTGAGAATAGTTTCAGCACTGTTTTTGATTGGGTCTACAACGAAACGAATCAGTTTGGAGAGCTGGCTTATCGCTTCAACACCTACTTTTTCCGGATCAGCTGGTACTGGATGTACGAGAACCGCAACAACAGGACTCGCTATGGTGATCCCAATCTACTAGGTGTAGGGTGGCGTGGGATACCGTCCACTGACATAAACGGATTTGTCCACATTTGGACATGGAATAAAGATTACACTCTTTTCTTTGAAGGTAAACTCCAATGGTGTCAAACAAGTAAACCTAAACCATATAAAGTATGTATTAAATTATGGGGTGTAAATACCCCACTAAATCAATAGCCTATCTATATATATATATATATATATATATATATATATATATATATATATATATATAAATAAAATGTTCCTCTGTACAAGAGTCAGAGTGTTACAATGTTTTTCTTTTAATTTGGAGATGCTCAAAGAGCGAATTACTTACAAATTATGTAACATCAGCATTCCTATTGTCTTATTTTTTAAATGGTACAAAATGCATTTTAGCATGTTCTTAATGTTTTTAATTTGTACACTGAACTGCAGTTTCTGATGATTGATGACACATATTTTTTTATGCACACAGTACTGGCGATATGACAGTGAGAATGATCAAGCTTATACTGAAGATCCTCAGGGAGGGGCATACCCTAAACTCATAAGTGACGGCTTCCCAGGAATCCCTAGCCCCATCGACACAGCCTTCTTCGACAAACGGGATCACAACATATATTTCTTTAGGGGAAACAATGTGAGGAAGTATTCAGTCCTGATACAGTGTCGACAGAATATTGACTCATCACCACTGCAAACCTGCACTAATTGTCTTTTGCATCAGATTATTTTTCATATTTTGATATCATTTTTGTGTGAACAGAAAAATAAAACTTTGGTATAGAACATAAACAGTCTAACATGCAAAAATTATGTTTGGCTGTTGTTCTGACTACTCTTTTAGAAAGTCACTGCTAATTTCTAAAGCAAATCATTAGACATGTCATATTTAGTTTATTCTAGATATAGCTGAATGTTGACAGTGAAGATGAATCTGCATTTTTACACAAGCTTGTACGGATAATCATAGACGTGATATGAAGGACATATAGGACGAATATAATATTTGTGGGTATACACTGTATAGGAAAGACAGGCAGGACAGAAGAGGAGGAGGGGTAGCGATATACATAAGAAACAGTCTTGAAGCCCAGGTGTTAAACCTGGACAAAGAAAATAAAACCGAATCAATATGGGTCAGAATAACAGACAAAAATTCAAAAGGCATAATAATAGGAGCATGCTATAGACTGCCAGATTCAGACGGTGAGCACAATAATCTGTTATACAATGACATTAGAAATGTGTGTAGCAAAGGAGAAGCCATACTAATGGGGGATTTCAACTTCCCCCAAATAAAATGGGAAAACCCGGTGGGTAGCGCGAAGGATGAAATAGAAATGGTGGAAATGACAAATGACTGCTTCCTAACACAATTTGTGAAGGCACCGACTAGAGGGGAGGCATGCCTTGATTTAGTCTTTTCAAATAACGAAGATAGAATAACTAAAACAGAGGTCAGAGAACCACTGGCAAACTCAGACCACAACATGGTCTCATTTGAAGTGTTTTTTAAATCCCCAAAAGTAAAGACTAAAGCTAAGGTTTACAATTTTAGAAAAGCAAACTATGAAGGTATGAAACAGAGACTAACAGAAGTAGATTGGAGTAAAATAGAGAAAACACCCACAGAAGAAGGATGGTTGTTCTTCAAAAATGTAGTACTAGAGGCGCAAAACAATTATATCCCTAAAGTAGACAAATCTAAATGTAAAACTAAATTGCCAAAATGGTTTAATAGATCAATTAAAAAAAATATTCAGCGAAAAAAGGCACTTTACAGAGCATTAAAAAAGGACCAAAAAGAAAGTACGCAGAAAGAGTACACAGAACTGCAAATGCAAGTCAAAAAGGAAGTTAGAAAGGCCAAGAGAGAAATAGAAATAAACATTGCTAAGGGAGCTAAAACCAATTCCAAAATGTTTTTCCAATATTACAACAGCAAGAGAACATTCAAAGAGGAGATTAAATGTTTAAGAGATACAAATGGCAAAATCGTAGAGGAAGAAAAAAAAATAGCAAATATGTTAAATGATTACTTTTCACAAGTTTTTACAAAGGAAGATACTGACAACATGCCCCACATGTCATCCAGTTCCTATCCAGTTTTAAATAACTTTAGCATAACTGAGGCAGAAGTGTTAAAGGGACTAGGAGCTCTTAAAATAAACAAATCCCCTGGGCCGGATGAGATCCTCCCAGTAGTACTCAAAGAAATGAAAGAAGTAATTTACAAACCGCTAACCAAGATCATGCAGCAGTCTCTTGACACAGGGGTGGTACCGACAGACTGGAAAATTGCAAACGTAATACCGATCCACAAAAAGGGAAACAAAACTGAACCAGGTAACTACAGACCAGTAAGCCTGACTTCTATTATATGCAAACTTATGGAAACTATAATAAGATCCAAAATGGAAAATTACCTATATGGTAACAGGGTACTGGGAGACAGTCAACATGGTTTTAGGAAAGGGAGATCGTGCCTAACTAACTTGCTTGATTTTTTTGAGGATGCAACATCGATAATGGATAATTGCAAAGCATATGACATGGTTTATTTAGATTTCCAGAAAGCTTTTGACAAAGTCCCGCACAAAAGATTAATTCTCAAACTGAACGCAGTTGGGATTCAAGGAAACACATGTACATGGATTAGGGAGTGGTTAACATGTAGAAAACAGAAAGTACTGATTAGAGGAAAAACCTCAGAATGGAGTGTGGTAACCAGCGGTGTACCACAGGGATCAGTATTAGGTCCTCTGCTATTCCTAATCTACATTAATGATTTAGATTCTGGTATAGTAAGCAAACTTGTTAAATTTGCAGACGACACAAAAGTAGAAGGAGTGGCAAACACTGTTGCAGCAGCAAAGGTCATTCAAAATGATCTAGACAAGATTCAGAACTGGGCAGACACATGGCAAATGACATTTAATAGAGAAAAATGTAAGGTACTGCACGCAGGAAATAAAAATGTACATTATAAATATCATATGGGAAATATTGAAATTGGAGAAGGAATCTATGAAAAAGACCTAGGAGTTTTTGTTGACTCAGAAATGTCTTCATCTAGACAATGTGGGGAAGCTATAAAAAAGGCTAACAAGATGCTCGGATACATTGTGAAAAGTGTTGAATTTAAATCAAGGGAAGTAATGTTAAAACTGTACAATGCACTAGTAAGACCTCATCTTGAATATTGTGTTCAGTTCTGGTCACCTCGCTATAAAAAAGATATTGCTGCTCTAGAAAGAGTGCAAAGAAGAGCGACCAGAATTATTCCGGGCTTAAAAGGCATGTCATATGCAGACAGGCTAAAAGAATTGAATCTGTTCAGTCTTGAACAAAGAAGACTACGTGGCGACCTAATTCAAGCATTCAAAATTCTAAAAGGTATTGACAGTGTCGACCCAAGGGACTTTTTCAGCCTGAAAAAAGAAACAAGGACCAGGGGTCACAAATGGAGTTTAGAAAAAGGGGCATTCAGAACAGAAAATAGGAGACACTTTTTTACACAGAGAATTGTGAGGGTCTGGAATCAACTCCCCAGTAATGTTGTTGAAGCTGACACCCTGGGATCCTTCAAGAAGCTGCTTGATGAGATTTTGGGATCAATAAGCTACTAACAACCAAACGAGCAAGATGGGCCGAATGGCCTCCTCTCGTTTGTAAACTTTCTTATGTTCTTATGTTCTTATGACATATTTTTCAGTTCTAGTGTACCTTTCAGCATAAGGATTTAAAAGTGCTTCACACACACACAGAAAAATGAACAATTAAACCATTAATGATAAAAATGTTAATGGTAAAATTAGAAATAATAACCTGTTTGGTAGAAATAGAGCAATTAAAAGTGTCTATAACAAAAAACACTGAATCAGTCATTTTAAAAAGGACTTAGGGGAGAAGTATCACTGCACTAAAGGAGTAGAGGCCATTATATCGCATTTACTAAGGTTTCTCTTCCTGTTCACAAACTTGTAGGTCACTGCCTTCAATGTCGACCTCCGTAGCATGGTTGCTGGCTACCCCAGGCGGATTGATGATGTTTTCCCTGCGGTTGTGGATGACGATCACCCAGTGGGCAACCTGAATGCCGTCTACTTCTCTTATTACAACCAGGCAATCTACTTCTTCAAAGATCGGGTCTTCTGGAAGGTGGTGGATGACAAGGAACGACTGGTTAACCCAGCTCTGCCATACAACAGTCTGCTACCTCACCACAAGATCAGTGAGCAGTGGTTTGACATCTGCGATGTTCACCCATCTATGCTCAACGTGGTTTCAACCAGTACAGCTAACAATTAAAAATAAGATAAACAATGAAAACATTTCAAAGCTGGCATTATCTGTCATCAAAAGATTATTGGAAACCGTAATTAGTAATTTGGGACACAAATTAAAGCTGTTGTGATGTGTGGTGCATTGGTGCAGGCCAGCTTCTGTAATCTGTGCTAAAAGGGATTGTAGTAGTCTGCAATAGGGCTGGACTTCAGCAGATGCTTTGATTGCTTGGTGGTCTACTGTTTGTTAAGCCCTTTTGTAACATTACGTTCGATTCTCAGCTAATTACTTCAAATCGACATTAGTGCCCTTTCTCCGAAAAAAAAACAGCAATTGCAATTCATAAAAACAGCTTAAGACTAGTTACCAGCCCCAAACATCTGGCTTTGTTTTCTGGTTTGGTAACTTTATTGTGTGAGTTTTTCCTTTCCGAAAAAATTGTGCTCATGACAATTTGGAGCAATGCTTCATCATTTCTTTTTTGTCTGTAATGTTTATATGTATGTGTGTGTGTGTTATGTTTTTTCTATCAAGACATCCTATCCTTACTTTGACAAAAACACATGCTGTATATGATAATTAAGTAAGCCCTGATAAAAAATATTAAATGTATCATGTCACCTGAACTACAATAAGCAGTCACTGTCTCTGAGGAGTTCAGGAGTTTATTAGCTGCATGTGGAATTATCACAATTATCTGTCAGTTCTAAGATATTTTGCTAAGCAGGAGTGATTTTTTAATTTTATTATTTCTGTAACAGTGTTTACTGCTGTTAGCACTTGACAAGTGGCTGGCAAGCCATGCACTTACTGTATGTATAAATTTTTATGAATAAATTAAATAGTTTTGAAGCCAGATACCTGTGTTTTGTGTCTTGTAAGAACTATATATGATCTGTATATAAGTTTGTTAGTATGACTGTTTGTCATAAATGTTGACCTTGTAGACCACCAAAAAGAAGAGGTTACTTTCAGCAGCAGAATTATGGGACTGAAACATCTCTTACTTGTTGTTTAAAGGGATTATTGCAGCATGTAAGTATTGAAAGAGTGCACTATGAAGCTTATTTTCTATTTCATGTACCTGGAGTACTTTTAGAGGCAAAAGAAGAGTAGTTGCAAGTATTGTTGCCAGATTGGGGGATTTTCCCCCAAATTTGTGGGATTTTTAAATGCCCAGGGGGAAATTTGGGGGCAAAATTTGTACGGGGGGAAATCTTGAGGGATTATTTTTTTTAACCTGGGAGATTTAGGGGATTTGCAATTTTTTCACTGGTGATTTATAATGCTTTCTGGGGTGGCTGAAAACACTCACTTTTCCCGTTTGGTTGATGGAAATTTTGTGGCAGGGTCTTCTGTCTTATATCACAACATACTCCCTCTAGATTGATTTATGTGGTGGCGAGGAGTGTCAGTCTACAGCACATTCTGTACGTAGGAACGTACACCTCATTCCCTGTAACGTAAGACCGTCAGAATTCACACCGCTCAGTGCACAAACAAATACATCTTGCTCGTTGCCACTGAGTACAGTAGGCTAGATATTACATTAAATCAGCCACACACCTCATAAATACAAAACAAAAACATAAATCAAAATGACAAAAGGAAGAAAAATACAAACAAAAATATACAAAACTGCAGGAAAGTGAACCTTTACTGAAAGGTGAGTTGAGGGCCATATGCTTAAGTTTTATGAATGTCTTGTGAAAAACATTAACTTTAATGAAAAAAAATTAATGAAAAAAGTTTATATAAAAAAAAATAGTATACTGTTATTCCAAAAATTATGTTAAGCTTTTAGTTTAATTATGAATTTCAGTTGTGACCAGATTTTTGCTATTGTTGTCAGGTAAAAAAAGATTTAAGGCCCATCATGCCAGCTCAGCTAAACACCAGAAGTGCGTTAAGTTGAACAGAGAAGCAAAAACATTGTCACATTTTGTGGTGCCAGCAATAACAGACAGTTGTAAAGAAGCAATGCATAGGACTGCCAAGCCTACGTCGCATGGGGAGGCCTGCTCGCCATTGCCTGAGTCTGTCTATTTTGGCCATCATGCCTTTTGTTTTGTGTTTAAACATTTTATTTATAATAAACCGGCGCTACAGCACAATTCACTCACCACTTTGTGTCCTGCATTTCCTGGCCTGATGTAACCACCAGCCAGCCTGCCACAAAGCCACATAACTGTTACCAGTTATAACAGGGTATATTTGAATTAAAATAAATGCACCTGAACAATATAATTGTGAAATACACTGTATTGTGTCCATACTTTTCTGAAAAGGGGAAGTGGAGCTCAGCCCTGAAAGTTCTATTTATTCTCATCCTCATTCACTTGAACAATGATGTCACGCCCAGAGCTCCGCAGCTCTCCCAGCAGAGATTTCAGTTCCTGTTTCACAGTCCAGCTTAGGAGGTGACTACCTAGCAGACTGGAAAAGAAGAAGGTTGCAAAGACAAAAGATAAATGTTGTTGTTATTGTTCCTCATATTGATTAAAATACATTTGAATTAAATGTGTTCTTGCTGACTTATTATTGCGTTTCCATGTTTTCTTGTACAAATGTTTTCTATGAAAACAAATGTCTTCTTGGTTGCACACAGCATTTAATAATTAAACAGATAGAAAATAAAAGGTTTGAAAGACAAACAAAACACAGGACACAGCACTAGTAGCCAACAAAGAGACAAAAAATGGACTACACAGACAAACACGGTGAACTGTTATTATGCTTACTATTATTATTATTATCTCCAATCCCATTCTCCTCTCACCAAACACCCCCACTCCCTGAGTGAGTGAAAACATGCTGCTTTGATGCAGCTGTACTGAGACTCAATTGCTTATCAATCATTCAATTGGCGTCTCGGTACAACTGCACGTGAATTAATTAAGTGCAATTACCCGTGCTCACATATTATTACATTTTACCTGCATGTGAAGTGCTGTGCAATCCACATGCTTAAATACAAATATGCATTTTAAACACTCATGCTCGTAACCCATATTATATCCCATGTACCAATGACTATACACCAACATTAACACACTACATATAACATAAAACACAAGTAAATAGCACAGAGGCAGGCACTTTGCCACAGTGACATTTTGAAATCTATTATGAAACACTATACTTCTGTTATGTCTTCCGGTAGACTTTTGCAACATCATTTTGAAGTTTCTTTGATATAATTTATGTTCATATAGTTTTGGGGATTTTTATATTATGTCTCAATCCTGATATTCTAGTATCTAGGTGATGCAGAACTTTTGGTCATAGCTGTATATTCAATGTGTTTGTATTCTGTACACCTCATATTCAAAATCTGCATCTAAGCTCACATGGGGTAAAATTATTGGACTGACCCTTTTGCTGGTCAGAGTTCTAAGAAACATTTACATTGCGTCAACCTACCAAATGTTCTGTAATTTACAATGTGGATCCATCAGTGCAACAGACAAGTATTCCATAGCCAAATCACACATGTCATTGTCCCTCAGATCCAGCTCTCTGAGATCTGAATGGTTTGCACAGGCAGCAAAGGAGAGATCCTCACAGCATACAGATGAGATGCTACATTGTCCCAACCTGCAGATATTGACAAATGGGGCTTTATTCAGACACTGTAAATTCTATAAAGAGCTGATATGAAACACTGAGGGCAGGATTTTCAAAAATCGGTGTTATTGTTTCAAACTCGTGGTATTATAAAGAGAGCTTTAGTAGCAAGTGATTTTCAAACAAAATGTGTTAAATCTATCCGTTAATGCTTTCAAATTGAGTCGATGAGGTCGTTAACGCATTTATCATTAAAAAGCTTAATTGTCGCAGGTCACCTACATCACTTGTTGTCTCAATGACTAGATACGGGGAACTCGTTAATCTAAATGGATGTTATCGAGATCAAGAAAAATGAATGGAAGGAAGCATATGTGATGAGTCAAAGGGGTTTCGGTCTGTGATTCAGCCTCCCGACAGTAGGTGGCATCAAACCAACTCGGGACTTCCCTTACCAAGATCTCGTGACCATGGCAAGAGTCATCTTTTGAGGGGCGACACCTTGGTGAGGGGCGGAAGTACGAGTATGTAACTTCCAGCCACTGGAGTCAAGTGAAGGAAAAGGACACGTGTCAGCTGGGGATTGGTGTTCCACTGACTACAGAGGCGGGACATTACATACTAAAGGGAACGTACTACTGTGTTCGGGGTTGGTCCGAAAGAAAAAGTAGGAGGAGTCACGGGTGAAGGGAGAGACTGGTTTTGTGCAGCGGGTTTTTTTGAAATACTAAGACAAATTAAAGACGAGTCATCAGTTTGTTTTGGATTTCACCCCTGCACTCCTTCCCTCACACCATTTTGTTTTTCGTTTGTTATTTAATCCTTTTTTGTTGTGTATAGAAAATAAAAATAAATTATTTTATTTCTGTACACATAAATTACTGTCTGGACATTCCATTTAATACACTCTCGCCTCACAGCATAATTCGCTGTTATGGAAATTAGTAGTACTAGCATACAGGGAGACGGCTCTCACACCAGCAAGCAGCAGCCACATGGAAATAAAAAATAATGGGAATATCTATCTTGTGCATCATTTGTAAACTTAATTTAATATTGTGGATTTTGTCACGCAGAATGTGTGTTTAGTAGAACACTTATTAACATATAAAATATTGATTTACAATTATCTGGCATGTGGGTAAAAATCTGTGTTTTTGATGCTTGAATGAATAATCTACCAGTCTGTTTATTTACCTGCAGAAGATAGTTAGGATATGTGCCACCATGTGATGGAGTGCAGGGGAAGAAATATATAGTTTGGAGCTATCTTTATCAGTGAAATTCACACCAAAACCTAGCATTTTTACTTACTTCAGTTTCTGTATTTTACAATTTGGATTCCTCAGCCCAGTAGATAGCAATTTTACTCCTGGATCCTCTAGTTTATTTGCTCCCAGGTCAAGGTCTCTCAGGTTTGACTGGCTGGTGCAAAGAGCAGAGGTGAGAGCCTCACAACATCTACCTGTGAGACTGCAGAACTCTAGGCTGCAGAAATTAGAGCACAAGATCATTAAGCATTTCACCATGAAATGCATGCTCAAATGTACTCTTATGAAGCACAGAGTTAAGGTTAAGGATAGTGTTAAGGTTAGGAATAATGATAGGGTGTAATTATGTGTAAGTACACATGTATTTACTAAAGTAACTACAGTCATTAGACACTTAATGTAACATGTTACTATTCCTCTCCACTCTTTGATGCTAAACAATGTTGGTCTTTGTCAGAACTTTTATGGATCAACTTCAATGAAAATAAGATGCTACAGGAAATGCTGTTGATGGCCCACTGGACCATCTGGTTCAATAAATAAAACAGCTTGGTGGTTGTTTTTTTTTTTTTTTTTTTGAAGTAGAAAATCCTTAAAATCTTGGCACTCTTTTGAAGAGCTATGTGGAAAATTTAAATATACATCTAGTTTTCCTGTAAATTGAGTCTGGGCATCCTGTTAATAAGACTATAATTGGCAAACAGCATAAATATCTTAACTGTATGATTGAGGTCATCATTAAGAAAAGTATAGTTATTCCAATCTATAACACATTTAAAAGGGATAAATTGAGTAATCAGAGATGTATTCTTGCATGTGTAGAGAATTCTGGAAAACCCTTTACTTACCCAAGTGTCTGTAATTTACAGTTTGGATTACTCAGTCCCACAGACAGCAGTGTCACTCCAGAATCCCCGACTTGGTTCATTCTCAGGTTCAGTTCTTTCAGGACTGACTGATTTGTACAGAGAACAGAGGCAAGATCCTCACAACATCCACTTGTGAGACCACAGGACTCTAGCCTACAGAAAAACAGTGCAACAGAAAATGATATGTATTATTACTAAGAATCAGAATAAAAAATTCACTTGGCTCGTTTAGAAAGGAGACTTGGATGATTTCCTCATCCCTCAAGAGCCTCAGTCTAAATTACCTACCATCCCATGGAGGTCATGTGGCTGAGGTAATTTCTTACTCCATTTATGTTGCTTATTGGTTTTCTAAGAGCACTTGTGTTATTCTGCTCTTCCACAAAGTTCTCCCTATCTTCTGCAGATCAACGTTTAATTTGTAGTCCATTGTTTTTTGTTTTGGTATTAACAGTGTTTAGATGTGTTCAAGCACTGCTGGTAAGTAAGTTATTTGCTTACTTACCCCAGTCTCTTTAATTTACATTTTGGATCCTTTAATCCAGCACACAGCAGTTTCACTCCCAAATCCCCCAGTTGAGCATTCTTTCCCAGCTCCAGCACTCTCAGGTTTGACTGGTTCGTACAGAGAATAGAAGCAAGATCCTCACAGCATCCTGATGTGAGGCCACAGTTCTCTAGGCTGCAGAGATATGGACACCTTCCAGAATTAATATAAAAGCATCAAATTGCATAGATACACAATTTAAACTGGGGTTGACAACACAGAGCTATTTTGTCATATTTGCTGCCCTGTAGTATTCTCATCGATCCCAGCAATTACCCTGACCTTATAAATGCAGACTGCAGAAACAGGCATCACACACCAGCAATAGGGTAAGACTGAATTCACATATTATTAGGCGCCACATATCAATGGTTGTTTTTATGGTTGTTTATATGTTGATAAAACATTATTGCATTTGTTATTAAATGTTTTCACAATTATTAACAATACAGGTAAGAGTTTACTTCAATAATATTTTAATCATACATTATTAGTTTCATTAAAGCTTCTTATAAAGTAAATGCAAAACACATGTTACTGTTCTTATAAAACCATATTTTATTATTAATAACGGTATAATAGTGTTTATACCAAGATCAGTATTGATGCATTGTTGATTGCTTATATTTTAAACAATAAAAATTCAATAAACAATTAGATCCAACCCAGTTTTGCTGAGTTTCACAGTTAGACACTTACCCCAGTTTCTGTAATTTACAGTTCATGTGTGTCAGTCCTGCAGACAACAGTTTCACTCCCAAGTCCTCTATCTGATTCATTCTCAGCTCCAAATCTCTCAAATGTGAGTGGCTTGAACAGAGAACAGAGGCAAGCGCCTCACAACATCCACTTTTGAGACCACATTGTTTCAACCTGCAGTGTGGAGACAAGCTGAAAATTAGTTCTATACATACACCATATGATGTTCTGTAACTTAATCAAAAAAAAGTCAAGCAATACATATATAGTACATCCCTGAAAGTAGTGTAACAGTTATGCAAACAGACAGTGTTTACTTGCCCCAGCTTCTGTAATTTACAGTTTGCGTCGATCAGTCCAGTGCACAGCTGGATCACTCCTGAATCCTCCAGGATATTCCACCCCAGCTCCAGCTCCTTTATCTTTGACTGATGTGAACTGAGAGTGAAAGCGAGACTGTCACCACCTTCAGCAGTGATGCCACATTGCTCCAGCCTGCAGATATAGGGAGACATTTCTTCTGACATGTATAACTCCAAAACAGTCAAACAGAAAAAATGAGAAAGACATTTATTGTAGAGTATGTGTTTCTCAAATGTACCAACATCATTTGAATAGGAGTAGAGGCAGTCTAAATCTGCGGGAAAATACGCAAAAAAAAATGCTGAAATTTTAAGTAGATATCTGCTGTGTTTAATATCTGTAATAATAATGGCTTGTAAAAATGTTAGTCAAGTAAGCATAATAATATCAAACAATAGGTTAAGTACTTGCAATTTAATATATCGAGGATTTTTGTCAGAAAATCTTTAGAAACTGTAAAAAAAAAAATTAAAAATCACATCACATCACATGAGACTTCCTATTTGGCCACATTTTCAAAGCCTTAAATCCAATCTTTAATTCACTCCTACTTTTGAAGGAGACAACATATATGATAATTTAAAAAAATGAACAACTAAGTTATATATTTCAGGTCACTTTAGCACTCTGTTCATGATAAATATGATGACGATGTAGCTGCAGAATATAACAAATCTGTGGAAGACTGAATTCTGCAGGAGCCTGCGAATTCCACGATTTCTGAGGAATTATCCAGATCTGGACTGCCTCTAATTATGAGTAACCTACTTCAGCTTTTGTTTAGTGAGTGAATGCATTCCAAAAGGAGGTGACTATTGAAATTAAATATTTAAAATGTAAATTTTATTCACAACTGTAAATATAAGGATGTGTTTATTCCCTGGGTTTGTATACATTGCTTTATTTTATAATAATACAGTATATCAACTACCCTGTAATGAAATAAATTATGTCTTACACCAGTCTTTTATAAAATTTAGCAACAGGCAGCATTCGCAGTACACCTTCTTCTGACATGTGGTATCTGTGCAAGTTCAATTCATCCATTTCATCTTCACACATTTGCAAAATATAGGCAAGCCCTGAATACAATGAAGGAGTCTGCCTTTGTTTTAAAAGAGCTCTTGAGTTTATGGCCATTTTGATTTCTTCCACAAGAGAGCTGTCATTCAGTTCGTTCAAACAGTGGAAAAGATTGATGCATCTTTCTGGTGAGGCAGCCTTTCTGATCAAGTCCTTAATGTAGCTACAAGTCTGCTTGATATCCTCTGAATTGTCTTCTGGATTAAAAAGTCCATTTAGCAGTTTTTGATTATTGTCTGTGCCAATACCCAATAAAAACCTGAGAAAAAGATCGAGGTGACCATTTTTACTGAGGATTGACTTATCCAATGCAGACTTGTTCACATCAAATAAACTAGGTGCTCTTTTAGCACAAGGAAATATATTACTTATGTTTTTCTTCTTCAGTGCGTTTTGTTTTTTATTTTGATAGGTAGCAAAAACATGTAAAGCTCCAAAGAATTCTTGGATTGTCAGATGTACAAAGGTATATACCTTGTCCTGAGTTGCTGTTGAGTTTTCTATAAACATGTCTTTGCATACTCCAGAGTAAACTGATGGCTTGCTTATGTCAATATGATATTTTCTAAACTCATTCTCAGAAAAAACAATATCACCTTTTTCCAGGTTTTCAAAAGCCAGCTGTGCCAAGCTAAGAATGGCTTTTTGATTTGATTCCAGCAGACTGTAGCTTGTCCATCTCGCTTGATCCTCATATTTTTGATTCTGAAAAGTTAATAAAACGATTAGAAAATTGGTGTAAATTTCAGCCAGAGTTCTAGGAATATAACCACTGTGATCAGTGTTCAATGTCTGCTCTAAAACAGTAGCTAATATCCAACAGAAAGCAGGAACGTAGCACATTATATAAAGACTCCTATGTGTCCTTATATATGAGACCATTTTGTCTGCCAGTGTTTCATTTTTGCATTTCTTCCTAAAGTACTCTTCCTTTTCCGGATTTTCAAACCCTTGTATCTCAGTCACTCTGCTTATGTAAACAGCAGGGATCTGACATGTTGCTGCTGGCCTGGAAGTTATCCAGAGGGAAGCACTAGGAAGCAAGTTTCCCCGAATCAGATTTGTTAATAAAACACCTAAAGAAGTTGACTTTTCTTCATCTAGCCAGGGTGGACATTTGTAAAAATCTATTGATAGTTTACTTTCATCCAGCCCATCAAAGATGAACAGGGATTTTACAGATTCGGCTGTCAAAATGCGTTCATCCTTCTTCATGTGTGGGTAGTATTGCTGAACAAGTTCCAGTAGACTGATTTCTTTTTTTATTAAGTTGAGTTCACGGAATGGGAAAACAAATATAAGATCAAATTCTTGGTTTTCCAGTCCAGCTGCCCAATCAAGTATGAATTTCTGCGCAGTGACGGTTTTTCCGATCCCAGCAATTCCCTTTGTTAACACAGTCTTTACTTGTTTCTGGCCCAGTAAGGGTTTGAATATGTCATTCCGTTTCATGGAATGAACCTGTGTTCTTTTTCTCATTTTGGCCTTTATATCCCTCACTTCATGTTCAGAATTCATTCCTCCACATTCACCCTCAGTTATCCAAACGTTTGTAAACAGGTCATTCAGGAGAGGCTGTTGTCCTGGTTTAGCAATGCTTTCATGTACACATTCAAACTTTCTTCGGAGCATAGATTTGTGGATTGTTTTGGTATCTTGTAGAAGTTTGTCTGAAACTAAACAAACAAAAAACTCTTAGTTGATATCGCAAAAGGTTGTATTCCTCAGAATTCTTAATTTTATGTGTGGAGTTAGATTAATGGTTTCAGGATAGATTATGCCTTAACACCTGTTCCAAAGAAAATGAAATGCTGAAAATGAATCTGCATCACCCACCAACAGTTGGTTTGTTGGAAAAAAGGCTTAGTGTTTTAGATTTAAATTATTCAGGTAGACAGGCAGGGAAGATGAAGATTGAATGGGGACTCTGTGGTTATTAGTCAAGACAGCATCTCTACGCCATAAAAGAAAAGGTTCTAGTAAGCATATTAATTATATTACCTGTAATTGAATTCCAGCTTTCATCTGAAAAAAAAAAAACAACATAATTTTAAATGGAAATTCCGAGCAGTAGATAATGAGATATATAGTTTATATTTTATGGAATAATTTTAGTCCAATTTTAGTCCAGCCCATATATATATATATATATATGCAAGGGGTATAATTAAACTATCCCATTAATTATAAAATGTAGAATACTGCCCTGGGTAATTCTTAACAACAGATGTATTAGTTTACCTCCACTCTTGCCAAGGTTGGTTGTTAGGTTGATTGTAATATTACCAATATTCTGCCCTTGTATGGTAGGGGAAATTATGTTACTCCCATTCTCAGCTTTCATCAAAGTGCATAGATGAGGAGTTAGGTGGCTTTCATTGTCTAATAAAACAGAAATAACAACAAATCTTTAATTGACTATTATTTTAACATCATTTTTAATGAAGTTGTGTACTATAAAACAATAGCCTCTCATCATGATTAACCCAGTAGCTACCCTCCATGATTACCCCAATAACAGTAGCTACTTTAGTCCAGCCCATAAATCACCCAGCAACTCAATCATTGAATACAGCTTACTGAAACCATTAGTTAGTCTTGGGAAATTACTCAGGAAATCTGAGTATCTGCACACCCCTAGCTGAACAAGTTTTATTTAAGCTATGAGTAGGTGTTATATAGATTCACACAATTTAAATTGGGTTTTAATAATTTTGGGAATGTTATCTAATTTGAAATGTTATCTAAATTATCCTTTTATAAATCCTAACCTTTTAACCCCCCCCCCCCCCCCCCCCATCCCTGCAATGGTTCCCCCATTTTAAGTGACACGTCTACTCTCTTTTTCTCATTTGTTTTCTTCTGTTTATAACATAGAGAATAATGCAGGTGGTAGTGGGATGACCTCCAAGCATAACCCCATGCAGTATGTTTTATAATCTTTGGTGAGCAATTTTTTCCAGCCAGAGTTCTAAAGTTTTGTGTCACTTGTTGTGGGGGAGGGGGCTTAGTCTATGTAACTGAGTTATTAGCTTGTGCTGGGGTTGCACTCTGTTGCTCACAAGTTATTATAATATAATGCAATACTCTATTCTGAAAAATCACCAATATCTGTACCACACATTTATAGCAAGATGTAGATGCATGTCCTCCCTTCTGTCCACATTATTTTATACATTATGTATTCTTAACTAAAGTTTTCCATTCAATAATATAACTGTAATTTGGAATATTTCTCTCACTCACCATCCTCCATAGTTGAATTGTCTTTCATATGCACATTAGTCATCTATTGGTCCTTACTTGAATGTAGGTACAATCTGTAACAAAATTGGCATTAGTCTCATTGCCCGCCCAATTACCTTAATTATTATTTTTAGTGAAGTCACAATTCTGGTTAACTTGACAGCCATTTTTTATGTTAGTGAAAAAGTCATGAAGAAAACTTCCCACAGCTGTCAACTTTGAGACATGTTATGGCCTGAGGTGTCTTTTGCTGACATTGTATTTTGTAACATCATTCTTTTTTGTATGATGTATTTGAAAATAAAAGAGCAGAATTTACAAACGATTTTACTCACAAATCTCATCAACACTTTTGTTTGTTTGCTTATCAATATTGGACAGCATTTTAGATTACAGGGAATAACCATGTAATACTAGTATAATAACTGCCATGTAGTAATTACCAGTGGCATGAGTGTGTAATATCATGGAAATTGCCTGTGCCATGGTGTATCCATGTAATTAATTTAGGTAACAAGATTTGTTTACAAATCATGTAATGACATTGTTACCAGCATGCTGTTGGTAATTATCCAGTTATTACATTGTAATTACATTGGTATTTACTCCTTTAATCTACACAATATGGGCCCTGTTTTAACGATCTATTTTAACACTATCTGCTCTACTGGTGGTTCCTCCTAAGATTCATTAATTCTCTTACAAACATCAGTTGTGTTATTGGAAATTAGTCTGTGATACATTGAGAACATTAGAATTGGTTATATTCTGTACATACCTGTATTTTTATTTTTATTTTCTGTAATTTAGAAAGTTTAATTTTGATTAAGAATTAAATAGACTGAATTAAATCATAAAGTATTTCATATAAGTTTCCGGTCATGTTAGGTTTATTTCAGATATGTCATGCATGTTTATTGTATTGCCCAACAACATTGTGAGTGTGCCAATAGTACATCACACTGTGGATTTAAGGTCTGTCAACCATTAAACTGCCAGCTTATCAAATCTGGTTTCATTTGATACACATATAAAATGTTAATTTAGTTCAATCATTCTATTTAATTGTCTGTCTATCTGTCTGTCTGTTTTTATTTTCTGACCCCCCTCCCATTTTTTCTATGCAACAGAAAAATAAAGGTACATTTTATATTACATTTGTAAAGCAGATCATGTTTAAATGGACCGCACAATATATTTACCATGTAATGTTTCTGAGGATACATCCCAAAAACAGTGTTAAAAATAAAATCAGAATGTCTCATTTTAGTCATGTCTGTGCACATATTAACCCCCCCCTTCAAAGAATATACAAAAGTTCTGTTATGTTTTAATTTATCTTGCTTTTGTGTGTGTGTGTGTGTGTGTGTGTGTGTGTGTGTGTGTGCAACAAAAAAAAATTTAAAAACCATAACACTTTACATTAGGTGTCTCTAATTAATATGTATTTACATAGTAGTTACTTATTAAATACATGTGTACTTACAAATAATTAGAATGTTATTGTGCATAAGAACATAGAAAATAGGAAAGTTTATAAACGAGAGGGTGCCATTCAAACCATCTTGCTTGTTTGGCTGTTGGTAGTGTATTGATCCCAGTACCTCATCAAGCAGCTTCTTGAAAGATCCTAGTGTGTCAGCTTCAATAACATTACTGGGGAGTTGGTTTCGGACTCCCACAAATCTCTGTGTAAAAAAAGTGCCTGTCTGCATATGACATGCCTTTTAAACCCAGAATAGTTTTGGTAGCTCTTCTTTGCACTCTTTCTAGAGCAGCAATATCATTTTTGTAGCGAGGTGACCAGAACTTAACACAAACTTCTAGATGAGGTCTTACTAATGCATTGTAAAGTTTTAACATTACTTCCCTTGTTTTAAGTTCAACACTTCACAATATAGCCAAGCATTTTATTGGCCTTTTTTATAGCTTCCCCACATTGTCTAGATGGAGACATTTCTGAATCAACATAAACTCCTATATCTTTTTCATAGATCCCTCCTTCAATTTCAGTATCTCCCATATGGTATTTATTATGCACATTTGTATTACCTGTGTACAGTACCATACATTTTTCTGTGGATGTTTTCTCTATTTTTACTCCAAACTACTTCCGTTAGTCTCTATTTAATTCCTTCATAGTTTGCCTTTTTAAAATTGTAAACCTTAGTTTTAGTCATTACTTTTGCAGTTTTAAAAAGCCCTTTAAATGAGACCATGTTGTGATCTGAGTTTGCCTGTGGTTCTCTGACCTCTGTTGTAGTCATTCTGTCATTGTTATTTGAAAAGACTAAATCAAGGCATGCCTCCCCTCTAGTCAGTTCATTGACAAATTGTGTTAGGAAGCAGTCATTTGTCATTTCTACCATTTCAATTTCATCTGTCGTGCTCCCAACTGGGTTTTCCCATTTTATATGGGGGAAGTTGAAATCCCCCATTAGTATGACTTCTCCTTTGCTACATGCATTTCTGATGTTATGTATAACAGATTATTTCGCTCAGTGTCTGAATTTGGCGGTCAATAGCGTGCCGCTATTATTATGTCCATTATTCTGACCCTTATTGATTCTGCAATGTTTTGTTTTTTTTTCTTCCAGATTTAACACCTGGGCTTCAAGACTATTTTCCCTATCCGTAGACTCTCTCTGTCCATCCTATACAGTGTATACCCACTAATATTATATTCATCTCCATCACTCTCAGATAACCAAGTTTCTGTAACACCTATAAAATCGTAGTTACTTGCTTCAAGTTCAAAAATTTTGTTTTTGTAAATACACAGGTATTTTATAAGTAACTACTATGTAAATACACAGTAATTAGAGACACAATGTAAAGTTACCAAATAAACAAACAGAATCAAATGTTCAGGATCCCTTGTAAATGAAACTAGTACTTCATGGTTCTGCTAAGTTATTACTTTTGTACCACCAAAGCAAGTAGTTACTGTTAAAGACTAATCTGTACGAAGTGTATTAAATTTGATAGTACATCTAGTTTTAAGTACTACTTTAGGTTGTCTAAAACCAAAAAATACAGTACATTATATATACTCAGTATGTATGGTGTGCACCAGTGGCCAATCAATAATATTCAAATAAACATTCAGTAGACAATAAACAAAAAAGAACAACTCACATATTAAACACTTGCTTTGTGTTGCCTTCTCCTTTTCTCTAAATAACAAGTTGAAATCTTTCAAGGCTCCCTCTAATGCTGAGACTACTTCCCTTTCCTGAGAGAACAGTTATAGTTGTGGCCGATTTCTAGAACATGTTGACCAAAACACTGAAAACAACCTATAGCAGTTAGAATAAAGGGACCAGAGCAACAGATAGATGATAAACAAAAACTGAAGTTAAACTGACAACTACAACAACTACAAGAAAAATGTACTCCTATCCCATAACAATAGAAAATATCACTCTAGTTTAACTGATATAAGCACAATCAAATCCTGACTATCAGGAATTGCCTTTGTGTGCCAGTCATGCCCACCAATCAGGGTTCTATTGCTTAAAGAATACCTACATAGTATTTACTGATGCAGCTTCACGTTCTGATGTTATAATTGTTTGGCAGTTATTACTGCACATTTTAGTTTTTGCAATAAAGACAATGAAGATACATTTCCACTGCCACAAGCCCTATTTTAATCATCATTCTGGATGAGCATGATGTCCTAACGATTGCCCTGCCCGCCTTCTGCAACCAAGTTTATTCAGAAAACAGGAAAAGACACTATAGATACTCAATATCAAAGGTATATATATATATATATATATATATATATATATATATATATATATATATATATATATATATATATATATGAAGTGGAAGTGGAAGATGACTCATACTACCCAAACACTATCCAGATCAGGTTGCCCTCCCAAATTGAGCAGCCAGGGAAGCAGAAAACTGGTTCAGGATGTCACTCTGAAGCCAACAATGACCTTGAGAGATCTGCAAACTTTGTTTCTGAGATGGGAGTCACTGTTTACAGATCAACAATAAGCCAGTCCCTACACAAAGCTAGCCTATATGGATGGGTGGCAAGAAAAAAGCCACTACTCAAAAAGCCTCATCTTAAAGCACGTATGGAGTTTTTGCGAAAAAGTATATAGATAATACTGCAGACATGTGTTTTTGTGTAAAAAGTATATAGATAATACTGCAGACATTGTGGTCAGACGTGACAAAAATGTAACTTTCCAAAAGTTACGTCTGGCACAAGCCCAACACTGCACATCACCCAGTCAACACCGTCCTAACTGTCAAGTATGGCGGTGGCAGCATCGTGTTATGGAGATGCTTCTCTTCAGCAGAGACTGAGAAGCTTGTCAGGATAGAGGGGAGAATGGATGGTGCAAAGAACAAGCAAATCCTTGAGGAAAACCTGTTTGAGTCAGCCAAGGAAATTTACATTTCAGCAAGACAATGAACCGAAGCTCAAAGCAAAAGTCGCACTGCAGTGGTTGAACAATAATAGAATTAATGTTCTTCAGTGGCCCAGTCAAAGTCATGACTTTATAGCGAGACTTGAAGATTGTAGTCCATCAACGATCCCCAACAAACTTATTAGAACTGGAGCAATTTTCCCATGAAGAATAGGCAAAAATGTCACCATCCTACTGTGCAAAGCTAGTAGAGACCTATCCAAAAAGACTCATAGCAGTAATTGCTGAAAAAGGTGCTTCTACCAAGTACTGACTTAAGGGCTGAATACTTATCCAACCAGTAAATTTCATTTTGTATTTTTTCTTTGCAACTTTTGCTGGCATTTAAACTCATCATATATCAGTTTAACCACTACAGCTTTGAATTAAAAAAAAAGCTAATTTGAAAAACTGTGCACACATTATTTCTAATTCAACAAAATGTTACATTATTGGTAGGGGGTGAATACTTCTGAAAACCATTGTGTGTGTGTGTGTCTATATATATATATATATATATATATATATATATATATATATATATATATATATATATATATATATATACACACACACACACACACACAAACGAACACTTGGTCCGTCATTATCACATCATTTCCAATTCTCTGCACAGACACATCTATCTGCCTAATTGATACACAAATACCAGCAGATACAGGTCTTAATTGGTACACTGCAGAAAGCACAAGCGGGCACTTTTGTCTTCTTCACTTTTGAGTTTCTTATAGTTTTACCTTAGAATTCTGATTGATTGTTTTGGATATATTAACTTCTCAGAGTTATGAGTTTACTTATTTGACACTACTCTAAGGATAGTGGTAATAATTAAAATGTACCCTTCCGCAAGTGTGTGTTAAATTGTGTTATGCAGCTGATGGGTTGGGTGAATAAAATTTGGTTGATTAACCTCTGTTGAATCTGTCATCAATTCTGGGTAGAATCAACATTCACACAACATGTCAGAAATATAAAACTTTAAGAAAACTGACGTTTATTTATTTATTTATTTATTTAGTTAGTTAGTTAGTTGGTTAGTTAGTTATTTAATTAAGATCACTAAAGATATGTTGACATCTGAGGTTCCTTTAAGCTACAGAAAACAGGGGTGGGCATGATAAAAAAAAAAAAAAATACGGTTTTTGCTCATGGAATCTGTTCAAATTGATCACAGTACTGTAATTTCCCTGCCCGCAGAGCTAAAAAGCCATCTGAATTCAAAACGAAAAACAATTAAATGCTGACATAACAGTGAGTCAGGACCTGCAGTTCTGTGATGACTCAATGGTTTTTTGTTTTTTTTTCTTTTTAGATTCTACTTTCGTGTGAATTTTTTTTTCTTATCCTTTAACAGACAAAGATATTTTGGCATCTGTATGGTTCTTTATATTGAAAATTAGCTAAATAAATATACATTTAAAAAAACAACCTCCTGAATTAGACCTCTAAGCATGTGCAACCTTAACATACGTAGAGTTTTGCATTACCATTTTGACTGAGCGTTGTGAATTTATGGATGTTGGCTTCTTCACCTTATGCTATAATTTTAATGTTTAAAATTATATTTATTTTTTGTTATCTAATGCTTATTCTATACATTTGCAACAGGGCATTTATTATCTGCAGTTGTCTTCATTTGACATAAGTGGCTCCAATAAATCTTCATAATAATAATAATATGAACACATAAGTAAACAATTAATATAATTATATATATAAATACTATATATATATATATATATATATATATATATATATATATATATATATATATATATATATATATATATATATATATATAAATGGCCTGAAATTATTTTGACATCTGAGAGAAGGGTGGTCAAACAATGAACATATATTGTTCCAGAAAACGTAGGTAACTGTAGGTTTGTCAGGCAGCCCAGAGTGGCATTGATAGTGTTATATGTGCTTTGTTCAGCCCATGTGAGTGTGCGTGAGTGGCCGTTTGTACCCTTGGAAGCAGGAAGGGTTACTCAACTTCTGAATCAGTTGAGCTTATTTCAATCAAGTCTTTCAAGTCTAGTAAAACTTGGTAAACTAGTACATTTAAAACACTTATGGTACATTTGTTGTGTCCAAGCCACTTACGTGAAATGATTAAGATGTCTCACTGCTCATCAGACACTTGTAAGATGCTTCCTTGCAGTAACATGATCTCTTATGATCTGATAGTAAACCTCTTGAAAATGGGGAACTATACGAGCTCCAAACTTGACATTGAGGAGTTGCACTTCTCCTTCTACACTGTTTATAAAATGTCAGTAATATAATGCAAGTAATAATATAAAATAAGCAGCAATTAATCAATCATTCCTCATTTCACAATATTTATATGAAATGGTAACTGTTTAACACATTTTAAAATATGACCTTGTGACAGGGTGACTTCAGACCAGGAAGAAGTACACAAACAAAACATATGGCTTTGCAAAGCTATGCTGAAATTTATTAAATTAAAAAAAAAAAAAACACAAAAACAAAAGGGCCAAAGTAAAGGTTTTCACAAAATACAAATAAAAAATAAACACGTGTGCCTTTGCTGAAGCAAGCCTGCCTGCCTGCCTGCTTGCCTGCCTGCCTGCCTGCCTGCCTGCCTGCCTGCCTGCCAGCCAGCTTCTTCTAGTTGCGATCACGTCAAAGCTAAAAGGTTGTTTTGTTTTTGTTGTTTTTAACACACTGCAGGAAATAAATGCTGGAATGATCAAGCAGAGAACGAATTTGCCTTATAAAAAAACTGAAAAGCACACTTTTGTGTGCATTCGTGGGGGATTAATGGAAGGTATCTGGATAAGGGCAACTGCTGAGGATGTGACATCACAACGACATAAATGTTGCTGTTAAGCAGGGGCTGTGTTGCTGTTTATTATGTGGAAAAGCTGCAGAATTAAAACACGTAATGAGCATTGCTATCAAGTGAGCGAGAAAAGAAGTGTCTAGTGTCCCTTCAGAAGTCACAAAAAGGTACATTTCATAGTGGTGCTGTTTAGTATTTCGCATTTTCACTGCTTGTCGGTATCTTTTTTTTCAGTGCTGTTAAAAACGTTATATTTTGGAATATAAATTATATATGGAGACTTAGCAATATACATCTTTTTTTTTTTTTTTTTTTTACTGTTTGAGATTTCCATTGAAATATAATACTCTTCTGGTTCCTGCATTATATTATATTTGTGAAATTGAGGGGGGGGGTTGTTGTTTTTTTGTCAGTGGTTAGGAAAGCTGCTTCTATCTGCCTATTTCTGTACCTTAAAATACATTAAGTAAAATGTTAATTGATTGAAACCATGCCTGAATACTTATTGATGACTAGGAATCGTGCAGTGGGGGTAATGTTTTGAATAGTATATTTGAGTATATTGGCCTACATGCAATTTATATAGACATTTTCACCTTCATTACGATGGCACTGTTTGAATCACAGGCTTGAGCTAGCTATCAGTGATGCCCTTACCAGTGTTGGTGTGGAAGTTAATCGTTTTGAGTGCTTCATGGACACACTCTATGCTTCGTACAATCTCCAAAAAATATCAGTTGGAGCAATGTGCAAATGTATTATTATAGAAGAATATTGCTGAATATTTGGAATTCGTTGGGTTGCCACTTACTGATGTGTTTTTGCAGTCTGGACATTATGTACTGCTATCAATCACCATTTTACTTCAGAAGCACAAAACCCAGCAGGAAAGTCTGTTGAGCAAAAGAAATTCAAGGGGCTTGCTGCCAAGTTAACAACCAAAAACGTTGTTCTTATGTCGGCCTTAATGTGCAACCTTTTGCTTGAACTGAAAAATCTTTCAGAAGCTTTACAAGAATGGAAATGTCACTTGACAAAGAAGTATACTTAAAAATGTACATCAGAAGAATAGAAAGTTACAAAACATGTCCTGGGGAACATGAAGAGGAGGCCAAGACTGGACTCGACAAAGGTTTATTTAAGCAAGTGGAACTAAAGGAAGGTGGGACATTTCCATCTGTAAATCGGGATCAGTTGATCCAGTCAATTGTGGACATGAACCAACGACTAATGCCCGAGGATGACAAGAACAAATGACTGCTTCAGGACATCAATTGTGTCATTAAAGCCACAGGCAGTGAGCATGTGTGTCATCGTGAGAAAAACGTAAAAAGTCTGGCAACACATTTCGGTTTGGATATGAATGAAACTCACCAAGCTTGTGTCGAATACAAATTGACAGGGAAAAGGAACATCCCTCCAAAGCTGCTCTGTGAGAGAGGTTTTAGTGAAATGAATATTATTATATATGACTTGAGGTACAGACTGCATATCAAAACCTTGCCCAATATTATGTTTGTGTCACTGCTATGCTCTCCTGCTCTTCAGTGAAATCCGGAGCCTTCATAATTTATTTAATTCACACAATTTTTTGCAGTAACTTTTTGGGTGTGTCCTAGAATTACTGTAGAAGGCACTAGGTGATATAAACGTCTCATGGAGGGAGGGATGCAAATAGGATTGTCACCTTAGATTGTGTTTCCCACAAGGCTTTTCATACCTCACACTGAATATCGTATTCCTTCAAATTTAAGACACTTTTTTGTAGCCTTCTTGCTTCTCAAAAATATTCTGTGTCTTAAATTCAAGCACAACATAGTAATGTGTGTATTAATATTGCCAGCAAAAGACGTGACTTCTGCCCGATCTCAAATCATTTGTGACATACAGGCAGCCATTTTCAAAGAACCGTCATTAGCTTCCTGAGGAATTTGAAGATAAGCTTTTACAATTTCAGCATTTTTAACAAACAGTACCTGCTTGGACCGATCAGAAATGTTGATCAGACTCCCCTATTTTTCGACATGAGCAATACCACAGTTCACAAATTGGGAGAAAAACAGGTGTGAGTAATCACGACTGGAAATGAGAAGCAGCACATAACTATAACGCTCTGTGATAGCAGACAGCCGCAAACTGCGTCCATATGCATAATTGATGTATCTTTGTAAATGCATATTTATTTTATGTTTTATTTTTTTGTCAAATTGAGGGTGGGAAATTTGGGCTGCATCTTAAATTCAAAGGAATACAGTGAATCATTGCAGCACACACAAACCCGTACTGTTATAGACATACGTTAAACATAAAAATAAAAAAAGTAGTTTACAGGGGGGCCGTCCTAAAACAAAAACATTAATTACAAAAAATAAACAAGAATAGTGGCGACCCGACACACATCAAAGGCACTCCAGCCTTGTTAACTAGAGAACAGAATCCTCTTTGTGTAATGGTTCCTTCTTTTCTAGAGAACAGAATCCTCTCTGTGTAATGGGTCCTCATTATCTAGAGAACAGAATCCTCTCTGTGTAATGGGTCCTCCTTATCTAGAGAACAGAATCCTCTCTGTGTAATGGGTCCTTCTTATCTAGAGAACAGAATCCTCTGTGTAATGGGTCCTTATCTAGAGAACAGAATCCTCTCTGTGTAATGGGTCCTTCTTATCTAGAGAACAGAATCCTCTCTGTGTAATGGGTCCTTATCTAGAGAACAGAATCCTCTCTGTGGTATGGCTGTGACAGGACAGACGTGTGTGGTGACGTCAAGCCAGAATACAGGAAGCAAAACAGAAACAAGGTACTGCAGTGGAGCAGTAACACGCTGCGCGCAAATTTATTTCAACACAGAAATAAAATATTTAAACAAAACCACATTGCTCACAGAGTGAAATAAAAGTTTTAAATAAAACAAATCACAAACACAAAACACAAATCGATACCTAGGTCAGGCTTGGCAATCGCCTTCACTGATCCTATCTTATCCAGTTTTTAGTTTTGCTTTTGTTCTCCTCTTCCTCTCCCGTTCCTCCTTCATGAACACCTCAGTCAGCTGCAGGTTTATATGCAGGTGACCATATCCCGATTAACAACAAACTAACCACTTAATTCAAAAGATGGCCACTTTCTGCACAAGGTTTTTATTAGTGGATGGGGCTTCCCATCCACGCTGCAACACACTACAAAAACAAAACATAACACACGGCGCTTCTTCATATATAAATGCCATAAATCATAATAATAATAATAATAATAATAATAATAATAATAATAATAATAATAATAAAACAAAACAAATACACTTTATAACAGCAGGGCTTTGCCCTGCCCCCTTCTCCTGCACAGGGCTCCCAGCCCTGTTACAGGCTCATTCTTATCTACAGAACAGCATCCTCTCTGTGTAATGGCTCATTCTTATCCTCATCCTCTTTTGTCTTGGTATTGTTCCTTTTACCAGTTGCTACCACTGTACATAAAAGAGTAAACACAGTTAGTGAGTCAGACATGTTCAATAGCACGACTTGTAAAAGATGCAGAATATTTTTAAATTCAACATAAAAACACTTAGATGTTTACTTAAAAAAGCATACTTACAGTAGACGAGGGTGCAAACCCATAATAACACTATCAAGATTACTAGTGCTAAAAAGTAAGGGAGGCCTTTTTTCACAAAGAAGCTGCAAGGATCTGCAAGAATACCAATGATGTTATTAAAATTGTTCCTTGAAATGTAATGGAAGTACATGAAAAAAAACATATACAAATTGACTAATGTAAACAGCAATATCTATCCCAAGCCTGTTTAAAATATGCAAAGTGATAGCAAAGTACTCTAACCTTTTTCACATATGAACAATTGTTTTTTTTTAACATACTTCTAATGTATACACACACACACACACATATACACACAGATTTGGTCAAACGTTTACTTACCCCAGTGGAAATTTAGAATTTCTAGAAATTTCTCAAAAACAAATAATGAATCTTTTGTAGCAAAGCTTTTTTTCTTTTGTAAACGAGGAAAAAAAGTTACAAGAAATACATGTCTACAATTATTTATTTTAGCAATTTTTTCACAAAACTCCAAAAATGCTAATTTAAAGGTATTCATATTCTGACAAGGAAAATGAAATTAATAGCTAGCTGAGACATGTTTAGAAATAATAACCTCTTTTAAACAATTCGGATATTTGTCAACAAGCTTTTGACATGATTTTTTCATGGTTTTTTTTACCATTCTTCAACGAAAAATTGTTCCAGTTCATTCAAATTCCAAGGACTTCTCTTGTGCACAGCCTTCTTCAACTCACACCAAAGATTCTCAGTCGGATTTAGACTTTCTCTCGGCCATTCCAGAACCTTGACTTTATTCATCTTTAACCATTCTGAAGCAGATTTTGATGTGTGCTTTGGATCATTGTTGTGTTGGAACATCCAGTTGCACTTTAACCCTTAGCGTTCCATTTATTTAGCGCTTGTCAGGCGCGTCAGGTCCAATTTATTTTCACACGCGCTATTTAATTTACACATGCGGTTTAAAAGTTTTTTTTTTTTCAGAGTAAAACAGGTTTAAGGCATTGCATGGCAAAAGGACATCAATACTGCATCTCCAGCCAAGCTCCACCACTTGTTCACTGTATTTTTCACATACCTCTTTATAGACATACTAAGAAATCCTCTCCTGATCAATCGTTTTACCACCAAACTCCTCAATAATGTGATCCAAGTCTTTATTTTATTACTATAACACCTCAAAAAGCTCTGCAAATGTCTGTGACATTCTTTGAGCGCTGGGTGCAGAAGAAGCTATCTTCTTTGTTGTGTCCGTGTTGTCTCTGTGGTGCAGGGGCTATGTGTATTGCTTAGACACGCCCCTTTTTTCGGCTTCATTTGACTCCTATCGGTCTCACTTGGTCATTGAAAGGTTGTCTCGACTTTTTTCCGGAGAAAAACGACCAGAGACCTGTGCTTTACGTCTTTTCGATGATGTCGGACAGGGTCCGACACTGGACTGGAAAGGGAAAATTGTAATGTCGGACCTGATCTGACATAGGACCGCAAAAGGTTAAACCAAGTTTTGTAGCATAGGGTTTCGGATGATTGGTCAATATCTTTTGGTAAGCTATGGAATCCATTTTACTATGTATTGGAACTAAATTTCCTGTGCCATTAGAGGAAAAACAGCCCCATAGAAGGATATTACCACTTCCATGTTTGACAGTAGGTACGGTGTTCTCTTCTTTGTGTGCCTCACCAGACTTTCTCTAAATGTAACGACTATCAGCGTGACCAAATAGCTCGATTTTTGTTTCATCGCTCCACAAAAACATTGGCCAGAACTCACATCCATCACTCAAATGCCATTTTGCAAACTTTAAGCAATTGTCCTTCTGACGTTTTCCTAAGAGTGGCTTTTTCCTTTGCCTGCGACCATTGAGACCTTAATAATGCAATACTTGACCTGCGGTTGAAATGGAAACTCCAGTCCCACTTGCAGCCAATTGACTCTTTGGAAATCAGTCTCTGATTGTTGTTAACCTTCCTCACAATTCTTCTACTTGCTCTTGGTGAAAGAATGAAGGAGCGTTTGACAGTACCATGAGTCTTCTACTTCTTGATAATAGAAACAATAGTTGAAATTGTATACTGAAATGCTTGGAAATCTTCTTGCATCCTTCTCGAGCTTTATGACAATAAATCATTTTCTGCATAAGGCCTTCAGATAGAGCTTTACTTTTTCCCATATTGACCTATTGGTAATGACAGCAGTCATCCTATGCCTAACCCTTTTACATACGCTAAGAATGTTCACCTACAACCCAGCATTTTCTAAAATGTGCTATTTCATTGTAAAACAAAGTATTTTTGACATGAGCATTTAAACAAAGTAGTTTACTAATGTAAAGTTTCACTGTTCTATTATTGGCATTAATAAACTGACTGGTACGACCGGGTATTCCATTTTGCCCAGGAGTAGATGAAAGCAGGAAATCGCAGGAAAAAGTATACTTTATAATACTATCTATTTATACTTACTTTCTTTGTAAATGTTTAAAAAGATGACTGATAATGTGGTGCCATACTGGAAAATGTTGAGTACACCATGTGGCAGAGGCAGTTTGACTGTGGGGAAAAATAAACATTTGTGGAGTATCCTGGAAAAACTTGACCTCTTGCAATTTGTTAGATCCAACTGATATCACTTATAATATTAACATTTTAAAAATATTTTCTGGAAAATTAAAAATCTGCTGGAAAAACTTGAGAACCCACAAATATTTCAGTTTTCAGATATTTAATTTTTTTTTACTTTTTTGGGTAATAAGAAGCTCATCAAGGGTTAACATTTTCTTCCAGGACACCCCTCAGTTTGATTTGTTGGTTTGTACTACACAGTAATTATAAAACAGCAACACATTTCTATATCATCTTTTATTAAACCCTTAGATTGAAACTTGCAACCCTATTGGCTAATCCAGTGTCCAAAAATAGTCTTCCAAGATCAGAGGGTTCATAAAAACAGATTGACTGACTGCAGCTTTCTATAAAGTGGAAAACTGTTTATCTTGAGTCAAATGAGCACACTGTCACTTTTTACAGTCAAATTGCTACATGTATATCAATCTTTTCTGTAGTAGTTAGTTTATCATTGGAGATCAATAGGAAAAGCTGCAGGTGTGTCCAGGCTGATATACCTGCAGTTGTGCATGCTTCAGCTCAATCTAAATATATATGAAGTAATGAAGGACATACCTTGTCTTATTTTTCTTATGGTCAACAGGATTAAGATGACAACAGAAATTACCATTAAAATCACCAAAGCTTTGAGGTTATTATCTGCCAACACAAATGCACATATGTAAAGCTGTAAAGATGTCCTTAAAACAGAGGAAATGTACATTATATGAAAAAGAAATAAGAACATAAGAACACAAGAAAATGTATGAACGAGAGGAGTGTATCTGGTCCATCTACGTTCATCTGCTTCCTAGCAGCTGATTGATCTCAGAACTATGTCAAGTTGGGTATTAAATGACCAAAGTGATTCTGTCTCAACAACATGACTAGGTAGACTAAGTAGCTCATAGAATGTTTGTAACATTACTGCCACAAAGTGGTTTTCTTGTAAAAACAGAACCGTAATTCATCGACAGAATCAGTGAATACAGTTGTGTACCAAACATTAAGTCATTATGTCAAATTATTAGGTTTGTATCATCTGGAAATCGAAAAAGGTCACAAGACCACAATATGGAAGCCGTACAAGGTGAAGGGTGTTAGATTTTGCTCAACCAGTTTCCATAATACAGAAAATAATCAGGATATGAAACTGTTACTGAGATATCAAAAGAGAACAATATAAGGCAGTTTTTATTTACCTTCATTAATCCATAAGCTCAGTCCAACAATGTTTAAAATAGGGGAAAAAAAGTCTGCCACAACACCAGTAAACAACCACCAATTCATAGGACCACACCCTAAAAGGAAAGCACATCTGTGAACAACAGAATTTTCACTCTTTGTCGTTGTTGCTTATTTTACAGCACTCACCCCTCTTCAAATATAAGCATACATCTTTAACAAGCAGTCATCTAACATTTAGTGGTACCCCAAAATGTTCTAGCAACCAACGACCGGGGTAGGGCATTTTTGCTAACTCCAATCAAATTCCTTCACTAAATATATTGCTAGCCCTGAATAGATAATCACCCCTCTTCAAAAATAGATGCTAATAAGCAAGCTGTTCCACAAGTGCAGTTGCACTAATTAATACTACCTATGCACTAACCGAATCAGTTAAAATAGTGTCTTATAAGTTTTACCTCTAAATAACCACTGGGCAGAATATTTTCTTAATCTTACCCCAAATGAGTTTCTGCACTGTTAAGAGCAGTACAACAGTATTTTTCAGGCTAGGAAATTTATAAAAACCATGATATGACATGACAGAAAAAACAGATTTATATAGGTAGCACTTTCACTGTGTAGAACAGACATTGGACAGCAGATTCTACTATATTGTACAGCTTGACATGCATCAACAGAACACTGAAAAGCAAAACTTGATACATGCCTGTTGGTATCAAATTGTAGCAAAACTGAAACTGCATAGTGGTGGATGGCACAGATAGTAGGTCCAAAACAAATGCACACATCTCTACAACGACAACGGCTTTCTGCTGATCTGAAAAAACTTAAACAAGAACATTAAAAAATCACATACGAACAAAAGGTGTTTATATCCCTTTAAACTAAAATGATTAACTCTTTCAGCACTGTGGGAATGAGCCAGAGATAAGCTACCCCTGGATTTTAAAAGGGTATTTCATAGATGCTTGAATTCCCCTGGATTGCATCAACCATCTATGTTCAGGGCAATAATGCTGGGATAACCAAGTTTAGATTGCTGATGCAATTCAATCCCTGAACATTACGCTATGATCGCTAATTAAATAGTTTCAGTGTCTTGAAACTGACCACAGTCCAGTTTACTGGTCTGCAATTGTGAGGGGAGTTCTCTGTTCTAGGTTCTGTTTACAGGTCTTCAGTGTTGGCATGTGACTATTTTTTTTTTTACAGGAAAGTTAATAAAATCAGCAGAAAATGCAGCTACAGTAAGTAATTTTAACATTACACTGTATTTAACATTATATTAAATTAGGATAGAAATGTGCAATGTCGTTACCTTTCCCTGAATATTGAATATTTAAATTATCACAATTTGACTCATTCCAAGTGGTTCTGAGTTTTAATTATTTTACCCATTGCTGTATCTAGTTTTCAGGTAAGTTCAGATTTTGTGCATTAAACTGACAACTGAGTTAACTCCTGAGGTGATCAAACCAGTGAAAATGGGTAAAAAAAAATCATATTAAGTACAAATTTGCAACCGATATGATAGTGTACTTCAAAAACACAGCATTATTTAATATTGCAAGGCCTACTTGTAGTTACCAATTAGTGAAACATCTGCTGTCTTGTTGTGCTTTGGGGATTGGGCTAGGCACTTGTACACTCCACAGAGTTTTGAGACAGATGCATTAGAAGGCAGTTGTAGGGTGTTGTTAGAAATCTCAAAGTCTTCTGGGACATTTTTACCATCCTTTGTCCAGGTCACTGAATCGTAACCAGTGACATTACAAGTAAGGACATCTTGATTCTTAATTATGATGGGATGACCAGGAAGCTCTGGAAGGAAATTAAAGACCTTCCTTTTTTTTTTTTAAAAAAAAAAAAAAATATATATATATATATATATATATATATATATATATATATATATATATATATATATATATATTAAGATTTAGGGCCCTATCCTGGGAGATTCCTAGATACCCACTTTTGCTCTGGAGTTATGTGTATCACTTGTGTCTTAAGACTCGGGCTGTCAGTTAAGCCTCCAAATAGCAATCAATTAATTGGGTACACAAAATATAATAATTCTTGCAAACGTTGAATGTGAATTAATCTCTGACCCAATAACACAGTTGCGTGTGTTCACACCTCTAGACAGGATGAAGTGCGCTTCATCCATACAAAGAACTGTGAAATCGACACGTCTGATGAAATATGTCTCCTCCAATGCTCAAACATGATTCAGCTTGTACGGTAACATCTGCAGAGTTGAACAAAAGCCTTATGAACAGTTGAATTTGGCAAATCCAGGCGACAGGCGATAGCACGTGAGCTTGTGCTGGGTTGTGATCTTGGTGTCGGTGGTCTGCTGCTATGAGGCTTGTCACAAGTGCAACCTGTTTCCTCAAATGTTATTAACTTCTGAACAGCAACTATTGAACACGTCCCGTTACGGATGTTAAGCACTTTACGGTATTCCCTGAAAGCTGCCTCGGCATTGCTTCCTTTGCGGTAAACTTGACCAGTTCACCTCTCTGCACACTTGTCAGCTTCATGTTGCTTGACTGAGCTGCCTTGCGAGTGACAAGACTATTTATACCGATAGTACTGTAGTATGGAAATATGCGGCAGTAACCACAGTGGCGCCCCCTAGTGGCAAAAATAAATAACTGTGGCATTTGCGTCCTCATGGTTCCCTTAACAACTGTATGCAATGTCACCTTCCTATGCCCTACTGTTTGTGAGATATGGTGCGTTGATGTGGTAAACTTACTTTCTAATCACCCTGTATATATGCAGAGGTCATGCCAGCTTTTTTGTTCATGCGTTGCTGTGGCAAAGTTGTTTGTAGTGCACAGGTGTAGAGGTGATGCAATGCGTAAACTGATGACAAACACCAAAGTTCAGGGCCTAAACAATTCTTTATTTGTTTTTATAATCCAGGTTGTTTGGCAACAGTAAATAATAATCCCTGGTGATACGCAGCAATGTGTATTGCACAGTTTAAACCAGGAGGCTCAGTCCCGAAATAATAAACACAGTATAAACACACACAGAACACAAACACGATCACAAGTCCAGAGTGAGTGCTTTGGTGCAAGCGGTGAAATACAATTTATTAGTGAACAGTAGTGCATTTCTGTCCTTGTTAGTGCTGGCCTTTAGCAACAGCTCCAGGCTAGTGTTAGCCGTCTAACAATGACAAACAATGACAGTTAGAACAACAAAACAAACAAAACACGAAACCCTCATGGTTATTTTATCTCTGTACTCCTTTTACAGATCCGTGTGTAACCATAACAAAGGAACAGATTGCTCGGCCACATCCCCTGATATACCCTCAGTCACACCCCCTTTGGTAGAGAGTGCAATCATGTCTCCTCCAATCCATGACTGACACATCGCCTACTGCAGTAAGGCACTGACTTCTAGTATTGTGCCTTTGCCTCCTTTTTGGATGACTGACTTCCAACTGACCTGGAATGAACTGCCAAACCGTTATAACGTGCCCTCACAGGTCGGGGGGGAGATTGTTGACTCAGATTTATTTTCTCTCTGTCACAGTTCCTGAAACACACATGCGTATGATTTTCGTCCCAACCATCAGATATTAAACATTCAGTTGTTAACACAAAAGCTAATAAACTCCAGGGATGTACATTTTTGTACATTTTTATGAATGTTTAAACTCTACACTATATCACAATTTAAACCATATCTGTATGTGTATAGATATACAGACACACTTTTCTTTATGCTAGTATATACTAACAGTAGACCGTTCCTATGACAACAAGACAGGATTCTACACACTCAGGATTGACACACCACCCCTACACACGTTAAAAAAAATCCAGCAGCAATACAAGACATGCACATTATTTAACAGAATGGTGAAGCAACTCAGCAGAAGCGTAAACACCAAATTGCTCAGCGACTTGTGTCTGGTTCAGGTTTTTTTTTCCAAGAGCTCGAACAATTTCCAACTTTTTGTAGCAAAGAAACAGCAGAGCATTTCGCCATTTTGTTTACATACCATGTTGTAGCAATGAGATGCACTCGTGAAAATCAAAATACAAAACGAGTCAATGACATGATGGTGGTTCTGGAAAGATTTAATAAACCAATCGATGTGCCTCAGGACACTCTTGTGATGACAAGCTGCTTTTGAAAAGAGTGTACCTTAATCAAGGCTGTTATATTCCAGAACAGTTATTTTACGGTCATTTTCCTGCAGTGTAATAGAGTACCAAGAATGTGCATGTCTGTGTCCCTTACCTGTGTTTAGGATGCAAAATTTTGCATTAACATGACCTCTGTGTGTGTGTGTGTGTGTATGTGTGTGTGTGTGTGTGTGTGTGTGTGTATATATATATATATATATATATATAGGCACTTTATATATTAATGTCTCTGCACTTCAAAAATACTTTACAATAAATATTTATTGCTTTACTGTATTTTTTTATTAAATATAGCTGCTACAGCAGAATAAAATAACTAAACAACAGAAATAAATAACAGAAAATGTTTTTGAAGTTCATACCGCAAGTTCCCTTTCAATTTGAAGACGACCACCAACGACATTATGCATGGGATATGCCTGCCCATTGGGTTGGTATTGCTGAGCTCTTTTCTTTATGCTAGTATATACTAACAGTAGACTGTTCAGAGCTGCCGGTAGGCCTTTTCTGGGATGATGCACTTGGTCCCGCCCACCGAGGGTTAAAACCATCATTCTGAGGAAGCCATTTCTCTTTTTCCTTCTCATGATGGTATGGTAAGACCTCTGCGTTTAGCTGAGTGTGTTGATAGAAAAGAGCTTCTCGAGTCGAGTCGATTGTATTTCCCCTGGATTCGTGCTGAAAGCAAGCTTGCCACTTTCCTGGAATCAGCAACTCTCTAAAACCGAGTCTCTTGTCTTTCTGTCTTTCAGCAGCTTCCTCGCTTGAATTGTAGGCTAATCTGCTTTTTACTGTCTGTCGTGTGTGAGCGACTTCCTGTGCAGTCACCCCACATGAGTGATTGTCTGTTTCTTTCTTGGAAGAATACAGTTCCCCCCCGAGACTAGGCCTTGCCGCATCCCCGCTGTAGAGTGATTCCCCCAACCACCACCTGCCAGCTGAAGTGGGCCTCGTTGTTTAGCTGCCGCTGTACATCCCCCGTCTCTGTATTAGACCACAAGGCCCTGTTTTTCGAGGTCGCGCCTTGGAATGCACTGATAAGCTGGGCCTAGCAGGGTTCCCCCCAATAGACTCCACCATCGAGGCCTTAGTCGAGGTCCCGCCGGTGGGAGGATTAGCCAGAGACCCGGCATGTCCGAACCCGCAGTGCAGGGTGACGGAAACGCACCTCAAGAGGGCGTATGCAGCGGAGGCACAGGTAACTGATTGCCCGTATAGATACCATACTGCGTGAGGCCCCGCTCCCTGAGCCAGAGGCCGCCAAACTACGTCTCCTGTCCAGCACGCTGCTACAAATCTAAGGTCACCAAGGGCAAGCTCTTGGCCGGAGCCTGGCTAGCTTGACTGTGGCTCCCAGACAACTGCGATTGTCACAAGCCAGATTTCCCATTGCGAGGCATCCCGGCAGGTGGCGGCGTTGCTCCCTCCCCACGCTCCCATGTGGGGCAGGTTGAACCGCTGGCAATCTCCTCCGACGTGGACTATCAACAGGACAGTTCTGGTTCCCATGGCTCCACTGGGTGACCTAAGTCATCGCCTACGGGGCACATCAGCAGCAAACAATCAGCCCTCCCAGCAGGCACAGGAAACGCAGGACGTGGCCAGCCTACTCACCAGCGTCCCAGGAGGTCGGTTCCAGGGCCACCCCCCTAGGCAGATACCTCAAAGTGCCCAGCCACAACCTCAGCAGACCAGGCAGGACCCCTGAAGGCTTGCGGCCTCAGACACTCTTTTCGGCACACCAGCTGCAATACTGGCACACCTGCACCTCAAACACCTGGGTGCTCACCACCGTGCACAAAGGTTACGTGCTCTAGTTCTGCTTGGGACCTCCTCCCTTTCGAGGAATCATAAATACTTTTGTGAAAGACCCTCTCCAGGGCTTGGTACTTCAGAAAGTGAGAGCAACGCAAGTCCAGGTCAACTATAACATGGTAGAGCCATCATCAAGAGGGCACTATCGCTATTAGAAAATAATTTTTACCACTGTTTTCTTTTTTAAAAAAAACATCTTAAAACCTAGATTTACCTTGCACTTGTACTGATTCGTCGGGCACCTTTCTGCCGAGCAAAGACATTCTAAGAAAATAGTCCTGAACATTTTATAAATAAAACAAAAGATGATAGAGGGTTTTAAACCCCTATTTATAATCTGGACATTGCCTGATAAATGAACACAGCAAATACTGAACAGTCTGTGCAGGATGGAGTCTGAAAACTGCTTGTTACTGGAGCGTCATTTGAGCTGACAGGGAGTAGATTGGCTGCTGTGGTAGTAACAGGAACAGGATCCACTGCTTGATTGGTTGGTTTTGAGTCTTGTTTGGAGGGTTAAATTGTGTTTTTGCTGAACATTTGCTGACCAATAGCTGCAAACTGAACTTTCATTACAGTGTCCTGTTACATTACAGACATAATTTCTCTTGTCTCCAGACCAGGGTCAGTTTCAAATTTAGTATCAAAATACTTTTCAGCTTACCAATTCTTAAAAACTGATACTGACCGCTTGGTTTGTGTCTTGTTCTTAGTTCATTTCTTTGCACTTCTAAGTTTTCAAGCTCATTCTCTGATACATTTATATGCCTTGCTGTATTATTACTTGTAGTTCTACAGTTTTCAACAGCAGTAGCTGGATAGGGTGTTGTAGGTGAGGCTGGTAAATGTACCCACTCCGGTATATTGATACGTACCCAAATAAATCAATTTACATAAAGTTCAGAGTTCAGGTAGTTTGTCATGTTTTCAGTTTAGCTGTACGCAAGAAAGTAATTTAAAAAAAGCCGGTATACACACGGATTGATTTAAAATTTGATTCAAAGTTGGTGCCGAGACGTTCCAGCGTCTATTAGAGCCCGCTAGAGCTGGAAGCTGATTGGCTGACGGTACTGAATTGTTTTCTAATATATGTAAGAAAACTGTGATGTTTTTTCTATATTTTTTCTATATTAAAGTAGAAATTTAAAACAATTATGATTAAACATTTTTCTTAATTGACATATTTACTACTTTGCCTTTAAACTTTTCATTGCTTTGTATTAAAGGGATGTTATAAAGAAGCACCTCTGAATCTCCTATAAGCACTTCACAAATCTTAAACTGGGGGGTCTCGACCCTGAGCATTTTCACTTCACTCAGCAATAAACATTCACCTTGGGTTGCTCCAGTGATTTTTTTTCTTTCCAATTGCACCACTGCATACTGTATGTTGTTTAATATTATAATTGAATTAAAAACTAATACCGTATATGTACCAATATATTTTAATATATTTTGAACAGTAGTCAAACATATTTAAGCAATAACTACATGCTTCCAGTGTATAAGGGGATAACAGCAATCGAAGTGGATAACAATCCACTAGTTGTCTCCAAGTACACTTGATGTGTCTTCTTAGTATAAATTAGGGATGGGTTGGTGCGCCGGTTTTTCGGTTTACCGCGGTTTAGATACATTACGGTATTAATACCGTTTCTTTTATTCTAAACCGTAATTATCGTTATTCGGTTATACACAGGTTAACATATTTTTTCAACTGCACACATGCTTCTTTAATTAGATCGCCGCATACTCTTCTTTGTTCAAGACTGAATAGATTCAATTCTTTTAGCCTGTCTGCATATGACATGCCTTTTAAACCCAGAATAATTCTGGTCGCTTTTCTTTGCAATCTTTCTAGAGCAGCAATATCCTTTCTGTAGAGAGGTGACCAGAACTGAACACAATATTCAAGATGAGGTCTTACTAATGCCTTGTACAATTTTAACATTACTTCCCTTGATTGGATCTTATTATAGTTTCCATAAGTTTGCATATAATAGAAGTCAGGCTTATTGGTCTGTAGTTACCTCGTTCAGTTTTTTTTCCCTTTTTGTGGATCGGTATTACGTTTGCAATTTTTCAGTCTCGGTTAGCGGTTTGTAAATAAATTATTTCGTTTCTTTGAGTACTATTGGGAGGATCTCATCCGGCCCAGGGGATTTGTTTATTTTAAAAGCTCCTAGTCCCTTTAACACTTCTGCCTCGGTTATGCTAAAGTTATTTAAAACTGGCTAGGAACTGGTTGACATGTGGGGTATGTTGTCCGTATCCTCCTTTGTAAAAACTTGTGAAAAGTAATCATTTAATTTTTTACTTCATCTATGATTTTGCCATTTGTATCTCTTAGACATTTAACCTCCTCTTTGAATGTTCTCTTGCTGTTGTAATATTGGAAAAACATTTTGAAATTGGTTTTAGCCCCCTTAGCAATGTTCATTTCTATTTGTCTCTTGGCCTTTCTAGCTTCCTTTTTGACTTGCGTTTGCAGTTCCGTGTACTCTCTCTGTGTACTTTGTTTTTGTTCCCTTTTTAACGCTCTTTAAAGCACCTTTTTTCGCTGAATATTTTTTTTAAATTGATCTATTAAACCATTTTGGCAATTTAGTTTTACATTTAGATTTGTCACCTTTAGGGATGTAATTGTTTTGCACATCTAGTACTACATTTTTGAAGAACAGCCATCCTTTTTCTGTGGATGTTTACTCTATTTTACTCAAATCTACTGCTGTTAGTTTAGCTGATGGCAAATAGTACATTATGTTTTGGGTTTTTTTTTGTTGTTTTGGTTTTTATTGTTTTGGGGTTTTTTTTAACAATTGATTGATTTATTTCATATAGCGTGGACAAGGCTGTTCACGGCTTCAGTGTATAATGATAAAATGCCGTTCGCCTTCGCTAACAAGGTGGCAGCAGTGGTTTTAGTGGTTATTTGCATCACGATTATCAGGTCACTGCAGATTTCCTTTGGTGCTGAGTGACGTGTGCAGCACCCTCAAACAAAATTAGCACAGACCCGCGCCTGCAGCAGGATAGCCTACCTATTATCATAGTAGTTTTGTTTAAACTAGTTGTAACAGTATTCCAATTTTCTTAGGTAAGTGAAGAAATCTTTTTTTTTTTTTTAGAAACTCCACATGTGTAATAATCATTGGAAGCTTACTTGTGCAATGTCATAAATGTAAATCCAATAACACGTTTTAGTATGATTTTTTTTTTGTTTGTTTTGCTACACATTAAACGACTCATTTCTGCTCTTAAACAATAGCCTGTACAGGTACATGTTTGTGTTTTAAGCAAAAGACCGATCACTTCCCAATTCTATTTGCCATCAGCTAAACAAACTATTTATTTATTTATTTGTTTATTTCATTTTATATGTTAAAATGTTTTAACAAACTACAGCACCACGTTATTTTGTATAGATCTTAATACTGTTGTAGTATAACATTGAGAGTTTACGACTTTATTTCTTTTTTAAGTATTATTCTGATTGTCTTTACAAAAAAGAAACGTAGAAAGTTATTTGGCATAGTAAAATACTAAATGCCAAATGTTGAAATCATTCCATGAAAGGAAGTGTGTTTTATTGGTTTTATTTTTGTGAATTACGGTAATTTAAGTGATTTACACTAGTATTTCTTCTTTTGAGCCTTTATCTGATAACTTGCATTATGTACTATATACCGTGATATTAAGGTTACCACTGTATTTTTTTTTTTTTTTAACACTTATCATACCGTGCAAATTTCATACCGTCCCATCCCTAGTATAAATATTATGTGTTTTGATCTTTCCTGGAATTTAGGAGTCTGTCACAGAATTCTGTGCCAGGATGTCTAAGGGAAACTTTATGTCTCTGTATCAAATGTTGACAGTGTCCTGTTCACTGCAGCATATACAAATTTGGATTTCAATGTCAGACCATCTGTGATATAATCTGCTTATGATCTGCTGTCCAATATTTAGGTGGCCCATAGTATTGTAATATATGAATCCATTTTAAAATAATTGCAATTCCGATCCCATTGGGACAGTAACATTTTACAAGCCCATAACATATTTTGGGGGTCCTGGGTTTTTGTTTTCCATCAAACACTTACCAAGAATGCGGAGCCGATACTGCTGCTTGTGCTTTTGGTTAATTTTTCTTTCATAGTTGCCACCATCTCTCCAGTCCACATGTTTTAAAGTGAATGAACCGTTTGGAAACACATATATCCGTTTTTTGTACTTTGCAAAGATGTCAGGGCTGTCTGGTGATGCTGAGTAAAGGGTAAAAACATCCTCTGAATACCCACTGCTGTTCTTAAATGTCCATTCAATCAATCTGGTCTGATTGTCCTTCACCCCTGGCAGGGAAACTGCGTCTCCAAGGTACACAGGTATCTCTGGCACTTCTGGAACCTCACTGGTCACTAGAAACACAGACAAACAGCCACTTGAGCATCTCAGACCCAACTGGTACACAGGGTATGGTCAAAGGCATTTACGTGTATTGTGATTCTACATACTTATTACTTTTATTATGTTTGTAATTTACACCAGTTCATTCTGTACAGCTGTGCTCTGCTTTTTTTGGTACAAAACAAAATTATTTTATATCTATATATATATATATATATATATATATATATATATATATATATATATATATATATATATATATATATGCTTATATATATATAGTATGCGATCACTTAGCCATATAGTAGCCTACATAACTCTGTGCTATGGTTTGACAATGTTGCCAGATCAGAACTTTTCCCACCAGGCCTAAAGGTTTTTATATTTCTGCTCAAGGTAAGAAATGGTAAAGTTTTTTTTTGTTTGTTGTTTGTTTTTTGTTTTTTTTAATATGTACATTTAAGGATTTTCAAAGGGTTTTTTCTGTCTGAAATCAGTTATTTTCACAAGTTGTTCAGTTAATAAAATGGCGGATGAGCTGTGGCATCATGCCTGTTGGCTGCTGCGACCACTGACTTCTACAGAATTTCTCCAGACTTTAGATTTAATTTAACTGCCACAACATGATCAGTTCATGTGCAGCTGGCATTAGGGCCCCCAGGCCCAGTCTGTGCTGCATATAATTTGAGAGAGGGGCACAGGTGGGGCCATGGTACTTGTTACAGAAAGTTAAAGTTAATTTAGTTGCAATGGCAGTGTTTACGTGTTATGCCTGTCAGTGAATATGTGTTCTGGAAAATGAAGAAGAAAAAAAAAATTATCGAAAAAATGAAAACAATTTGAAAGTTATTTGATTAATGAGAGGTAACTTCCAAATATTATTTTATAGCTTTTGTTTTGTTTTGTTTTTGCCAGCGATTTTACAATTTAGCCATGGTGTGTCAATATAATGTAATACACTTTGCAGACGTCCACTTAGCGCACCTGAAATGATTTTATTTTAACCCCTTTTAATCATTCAATCCTTGTTAATCAGACACGGGTGTTTTAATTAGTTGTAATGGGCAATCACAAAGTGAAATGCTATATACTGTATGCTGTGGCAGAAGAATGCCGTGCTGTGCTATGTCCTAGCGTGTCCTGACAGATGAATGGTGCGGTGGTCGACTGGGCAAAATTAACCAGTGACTGGTGAAACCATTATTTCAAGCTGTCCTTACAAAGGTACCACCGAATATTCCTGTCAAGACACTGCACTGACTGGTTATCATATTATTGTTAATAAAACAATGAATAATCCTCCCCCATCACAGAAACCCTAAACCTAAGGTCAGTATCCGATAATGCAGACATTACACATCTAAAGTAGTTCATATTTGACAGTGAATAAGCATTTTTGTTACTTTGGAAAAAAAGTAACCAGAGATGCGGACTTCCTCAGTTGTCCTGACAGGAACATTTCGTGGTACCTTTGTAGGCACTGCTTATTTCAATTTTATTTAATTTGTGTTTATTTGGGGTTTCTTATTGTTTGAATTAGTTTAATTATAAAGAGTTCAAAGCAGTTTTATTTCATGCTTTGATGTATTGATTTATTAATTGTATTGTTGTTTTATGTGCATTCTATATGGTGCATGCTATTTTTGTAGTAGCAGTTACAGACTGAGAAGTGGTTATTCTGTGATCTGTGACTGAATGTATAGTTTTAAATTATTTTATAAAGGTAATTCATTTTACCCCTTCTCATCTCTGGCGCATAATTACATTAGCCATTGTACATAGTAAACCTGTTCCCCTCCTTCCCAGCAGCAGTAACGTTATAGATAAATTAAGCCAGCGTCTATTTTGCATGAATTGTTTCTTAACACATTTAGGAGATATTGAGCACTGAACATTTTACCAGCCTAATTGTGTGTGTGTTTGTGCTGAAATTAGAATTTCACAATTAAAAACACAGGGACTGATCCTCACAATATACATATATATATATATATATATATATATATATAATATTATATATATATATTATATCTATATATATAGTATATATATCTGTCAACGACTTTTAATCTTCAATAGCCCATTGTGGAATTAAAGTATAATGGCAGGGACACACAGAGAAGAAATGAATCGTACATCCTGTAATAGTAGCAAGTTATTTATTTGTATTGTTTCGTTCTCGGTCTAACATTTAACTTTTTAACAGGAATGTCGTTAGTTGTTGTTTTTTTTTTTTGTTTGTTTTGTTTTGTTTGTTTGTTTTGTTTTAAATCACCCAGTCAGTCACAGTGTTTGACTGAATCTTACAACAAACCCGGGATGTTTCGTGTAATCTTCCATTAACAAAGTTTGAATCTTACCAAACTTGAGAAAGTGCACTGGTTAGTTTTAAGCCCATATCCTGTTTCATTGTTTTGTTTTGTTTCGTTTTTTAAACAAGGTTTGTTATTAGATTACAAATAGTGCACATAGCCAAGCCCTGGCACATTCTACAGGTTTTTTACACACACACGCATATATGGGCTAATCCACCACGAAGTAGACCACGATGGCGCATTGATAAAAACTGAAATTAATAGATACCGGAGCACAACCTTATGAATAAATAACACTGTATAACTACATGTATTATCCGTCATAATCGATTTGAAACCCAACTTAACACGCAAACAAGGACTGGTAACACGTTGTGGTAACTTGTGATTTGTGTTATTGAGAAATTACAGTACTTGATAGCGTTTAAGGATTACAGATGGAGAATGTTGATTTTAAGACTGGGGCTCAAAAATGATATGCACTTTTCAACTACACTACTTTGAACAAGTGTAACGCATGGCTACATTTTACGGATATTCATAGGCATGTTATGTTGTTTTTCGGAGTTATGAAGGCATAGAGTATTGTTTTTATGCCAGTTCAAATAAAGCATAGCCTACTGATACAGTACAGTATTTCAATTAAGAAAAAACAATAGTCACAAATTGCGTCATGAACACACAGTATGACTCTGTGTTGTAACACACGAATATTAGTCTGAAAAAGTTTGAACAATAAAGTCTAGAATTAATTAAAACAGAAAAAAAACACATTTTACAAAATCAGAACTAAACTGAATATAGGCCTATTAGTGGTGCCAGGAGATATTTATTTTACTTATGGTTTAACCAAGCCAAACTCTATGTGTAGCAGTTGATTGTATCCACAGAGAACCGGTGTGCTACCTACCTGGCATGATGGTGAAACTAATCAAAAAGAATATCCAAGTCATGCTTGTGCTGGGTCGATCGATTTTCTTCCAGATAGTAAATTGTGTTGGCAGTGTATAAGGAAAAATCAAATATTTCCTTTGTTATTTGTTTGCATAGGAAACGAAAACCAAAACCTCCTAAAAGTCTTAGAACCTGCCGAGCAAAAAACAAAAAACAAAAAAAGGACTAGGAACATGTTTTCCGTGTGAGGCGAAGGGGCGTCTGTAATGAATGATGTTATAAAAGTACATTGCATTTAAAGGGGTGTGGTATCCTAGGCGGTGCTTACTTTTTTTTTCTTTGTCTTTGCACGTCTTTTTCACCACAAAACTACCGGTATTTGCATACTGCTACACTCTGTGTTGGAAATTAGTGTTCACTGTTCCACTTTTCAATTTTAATCCATGGGTATAATTTCATTAAAAAAATGTGGTGAATGGTGGTTGAGTCAACATTGTGAAACAGCATCATCAATAACAAAAAAAAAAAAAACAGGCAGTTATTGGCCCAATTTACAACGAGATAGCGTTCTTATTCTTAAAATAAATTATACAAAATGTGCAATGCAAGTATTTTTGAAGCACGGCGCTGGTTTTAAACAAACTCGTAAATGTCGTTCTGCTGAGTTTCATTTTATAGTGATAAAGTGTGTAACGTTATGATCGTCGTTTTCACTGAAACTTGTGTTGCCTTTCAATTCGAAGATGACCGCCAAAACAATACTTTTGGGATACCTGCTTGTCAGGTATTTCCTGAGCATTTTATATCAAAGCTGCCGATAGGCTCCTCCGGGGAGTGACGTCCTCGCTCCCGTCTCCTGAGGTAATAAATAGTCACTGTCTCTTTTGCCTTTCACGAACAGGTAGGTAGGGTGAGCATAAACACGAACCTCTTCGAGTTGTGTGCTTGAGTCTTTTAAGAGCTGTCTCTCTCGAGTTCTTCAGTAGTTCCCTTGCAGTTTATTGCTGGAAGTCTGCTTCAGAAAGTCAGCAGCTGAAGGCTGAGCTTAACGCTACGCAACTGCATTTCATGTTTGGTGCTCTGTGCTTTAGCACCCCAGTGTCTAAGACTCGATAATCGTATAATCGTAAAAATCGAAAAAACTACTCACTTCTAAATCATTTGTAGTCATTTTTGTATTACTTTAGTATAAATACATGTTAATTTGGATTCATATGTTGTTTCTTTCTGACTTTATGTGAACGAAAAGACACGCATTTGCCCGTTTTCCGATTGGAAATAGTGATATTTTGAAATATCACTGCCCTGGTCACAAAAGAAAAGTTTGTGGGGAATAATAGCCATTTTCTATACTTTTGAGGCATAAGCAATTAGGAAATAACACTTACTACCCAGGAACAAAAATTGTGTTACATAGTGTTATGTGTTGACAGCGTTAATGTTTCTTGTGCTTCTGTAGTCAGTCAGCTTCTCCAATCTCACCCAGTTAATGTCAGCGTTTTTTTAATGTTATTTATATATTTATTTTATTCTATACCTGTGTTATTAACCATCATCAAAAAATCTCTGTCCACCCCCCAAACAAAATCCTGGCTACACCACAGGTCCAGGTTACTACTAAAGTGATAGGGGGGGTTCAAGGAGATTAGGGGATAGAGGGAGTCCAGTCGAGACGGGAGTCAAGGTTATGGCGGGAGGTGACAGTGAGGGTAGGTGGAGTAGGGAGAGAAGGGAGATAGAAAAATAAATGAAATAGTGGTCAATGCGGTCTAGAGGGGTGACAGAGAGAGTGGAGGAGCAGCAGGCCCTGGAGAAGGGTGGGGGTCCAGTTGACCGCCAGCTTTGTGGGTAGAAGGGGATGGAGAGAGAGAAGGGGAAGGATTGAAGGAGAGGAAGAAATCCGGCAGAGTGGATTGGGGTGTACAGATGGTGTGACAAAGTGCCCACTCCTTTGTGTATTTTCTGTTATATGTTGCGTGTGGTTTGTTAAATGTTGGTGTATAGTCATTGGTACACGGGATATCAACGGGTCTGTAACACGAGTGTTTAAAATGTATATTTGTATTTAGGCACGGGATTGTACATCACTTCACGTACGTTTAAAGTAGTTAATATGTGAGCACGAGGTTGCACATAATTAATTCACGTGCTGGGATTCAAGTGAAAAATTAATTAGTAATTAAATCCCAGCACAACAGTATATATAGATGCACATTTTACTCACTTGCGGGTTGGGTGTTCGGTGAGTGGAGAGAGAGAGAGAGAGAGAGAGAGAGAGAGAGAGAGAGAGAGAGAGAGAGAGAGAGAGAAGAATTAGAAGTACATATCAATTGCTATTGCGTGCTGGTCAGACCAGCACGATACTTGTTTATTTATCTGCTCACCGTGTTTGTTAGTGTGTTTGTCCATGTACCGTGTTTGTCTGTATAGCCCGTTTTGTTTGTCTTTTTGTTTTGGCGTAGAGTGCCGTGTCCTGTTGTTTTCTGTTTGTTTAAACCCTTTTATTTTGCAATAAACCGGCGCAAGCAAGCGCCATCATCATTTCACATCATCTGTCTTTGTGTTCATTCCTTTTCCTGGTTCTGACGCCGCCCGCTTCGGCCGTCTTTGTGACAGATGGATATTGAAATCACCTAACAGGACAGTTGGGATAGACAGAGAGAGAGGTGGGATGAGAGGAGATTGTCAAGTCCATCATGAAAGTGAGCGAGAGGTCCAGGGAAATGGTACAGTACAATTAGCAGGAGTTGACCGAGGTTAGCTGGAGGGCATGAAATACAAAGGTGTTAACAGAGAGTGAGGAGAGGTCAGAGGGGACAGAAAAGAGTAAGGAGGGATGTACAGTACTGTACACATTTTATTTCATAATAATTCCTAATACAGTGCCCACAAATTAATAATAAATGTATGAAAGAATAGCCATGACCAAGTGTATCCATGGTATGTTATTTAAACTTTAATAGAAACTCCCTTTATGAATGAGTTTGTAAGAAAACTAAATTATTAATGCAGGAGTGAACACAAGCATTTAATAGGTTTCCTTTTATTGATCCCAATAATCAAAACTTACACTATACAGGTTAATCATTATCATTAGAAACAATAATGAGGCCACTAGCTACCAATAAGCAGGTGTGTACATGGAGGGTTTTTCTGCTTCTCGAATGCACCTCCAAGTGCCTGCTGTTTTATACAGTTTTTTGACCAGACAACTTATGCTTGAACTAGGTCAGTGTTTTATTAACACTTTCTCAAGAAATAAAACTTAATTTCCCTTGCAGCAGCCAGATAACAGCATACTTTGCACAGCATACGGTACACACTTTTATGTTTCTAATATTTTCATTAAATCTGTACAAGTTAATATGATACTGTGTTAGTGAGTTTATAGCTGGGGGATAAACTAAGAGACTATAGTATACCAAT